>NW_023270825.1:59325640-59373698 GCF_011800145.1 Mirounga leonina | reverse complement strand
TTTATTTATTTATTTATTTATTTATTTATTTATTTATTTATTTATTTTATTTGACAGAGAGAGGCAGTGAGAGAGGGAACACAAGCAGGGGGAGTGGGAGAGGGAGAAGCAGGCTTCCCGCGGAGCAGGGAGCCCGACGCGGGGCTCCATCCCAGGACCCTGAGATCATGACCTGAGCCGAAGGCAGACGCTTAACGACTGAGCCACCCAGGCGCCCCCCACTCAGTGATATTTAGCGCATTCACGATGTTGTGCAACCGCCACGTCTCTCTAGTTTCAAAACTTTCTCATCACCCCAGAACACCCTGTACCCTTTAAGTAGTCGTTCCTCATCCTCCCCTCCCCTGTTCCCTGGCAACCTCTAATCTGTTTATATTGAAACAGGACATTTAAAACATGTAGATAACATTTTTTTTTATGATTCTCTACTTTATTGACTTGTTTGATCAGTCTGTTAACTACTGGTCTAACTCCAGCTGGAGAAGTGGGCTATCCTTACAGCTCCATTGTTTTTGCTTGGTTTTGCTTATTTAGTTGCCTGTCTCCGACCCCCAGGCACTGAGTGCTTTGCAGGCAGGGTGATGTTCGGGCTGTTCGTCCGTGGCCCTACGGCCCCTAGGACAATCTCTGGCATCCAATGTGCTCCACTAATTCACATTACCAAGGAGCTAATTAATCTGTCCAAGGACATATAGTCACAATTTCAGCCTGAGCCTCCCTCACCGCCCACTAGGTAGCAGGGGATGGGGCCTGTTTGGGAGGCAAATTTAGACAGCAGTCATACTAGCATTGATACTGAGGAGGGTTGACTACATACCCAGTGCTGTTCTGAGCCCTTTTCAAGTATTATATTGTTTAATCCCCCTAACAACCATACAAAGTAAATAGTACTATTAGCCAGAAATTCTGGAGTGGGAAGGGGTGATGCCTGAATTCATTCTAAGTATTATAGGCTTTGAGGAAAGCTTTGGGTCCACGAGTAGCTTAGTCAAATGCCAGGAGAGACCATCATTTTATCACTCTAGTAACAACTTCTGGGACTAGTTTTAGGGAAGAGGCACTAGGTTGTGATGGCTGAAATGGAGCCTGCTCTCGAGTTTGCCTCATACGTGGACACGTACACACACATCTTGGGTTGTGTGTCGTATATGCTTGGTTATAATTCTTGCGGAAGATGCCATTTTTTTATGCTTTTATGCTTTGTGGGGCACTGGGTCCTGCAGGTACAACAGTATCTACTCTAAAGTAGAATCCTGCTGCCTCCGGGCTGGGGCCCGCTGCACTTCACAGCTCCACCGTGCCTGTCCCTCTCTGCGAACCGCTGCCTTCCGCACAGTCCCCAAGGCATCCACCCCTCTCCTGGGCACCACCCCTGCAGGTAATGCTGGGTGCTGCCAACAAAACCCCAGCGCACCAGATGGGCCGATGCTGCTCAGTGATCTGTGGTACAGTGGGGGAGAATACCTCTCCATTTTCTCTCCGCATCGGATGTTACCAAAGCAATATTGGCTGGCTCTCTGAAGTCTCCAGAGGTTTGGGTAAAGATAGGTCTTCTGGCTTCTATTCACGGTCCTCTCTCTCTTCCAGGACCAGAACGGAGTCCATGGAAATCTGGGCCTGGGGCCAGTGTGACTGACCCTGGGGTACTTGAGTAACTACTCTGCTCTAGCAGTGAGGTTTGTAATTGAGCTGGGCTCTTCCCACTTGACCCTCCTCCTCTTGTTCTCTCAGGCAAGGTCAGCTGATTCTGAATTCTAAGGGTGGGGACATTTTTAGCCTAGAGCTGGGACTCCAGCTCACTTAGACTCAGGACCAAGTGTGGAAATAAGTGACAGGAAAACGATTTGAGACTCTGTAAGAGATGGAGCTCAGGATTTGGTGAACTCTTGATCACAAAGACTTTTAGCACTAACTATATTCTGAGTCTCTGTGGGAAAGTTTCGTATTCTGTTAAGAGCTTTAGGGAGTTCTATAAAGGGAAATAAAGAAGGTATGAGAAGTGCAATTTTAAAATTGAGTGGCTTAATTTCTATCCTGTCCCGTCGTTACAGGAATAATATTAGTGAGATTATGCTTACTATACTACTTTATTTTTTTTAAAGATTTATGTCAGAGAGAGAGTGTATGAGCAGAGGAGTGTGGAACAGACTCCCTGCCAAGTGTGAGGCTCCATGTGGGCTTGAGGGAGGGGGTGGTGTTGGGGGGCCTCCTTGCAGAGCTCAACACTGGGCTCGATCTCCTGATCTGGAGATCATGACCTGAGCTGAAACCAAGAGTTGGACCTTGAACCGACTAAGCCGCCCAGGCACCTCTATTCTACCACTTTAAAGCCTTGGTTGAAATGCATTTGTTAAGGAATCCAGCCATGCAGAACACCATCAAGAGCTTCTTTGTGGGGTTCAGACAAAGTAGGATAAATTCTGATCCCTCATGGCATTCCTTGCACCTGGGGGGACCCAGAGCAACACAAATAAGCATTCCAAATTTCTGGAGGCTAGAGTTAGGGATGATTGTTATATTCACCTTTTTGCCTAGCCACATTCTCTTATTTTCTCTAACACATATGTATTGGTTGTGTGGTTAAAAAGTGAAATAAAATTAAACAAGGACGAATACTCTTCGATCAGAGTTGACATCCTGCGCCCTGATGGCTCAGTCCTCCTGCAGCCTCCACCCTTCTCTTCCAGCAGACGATGGAAGTGCTAAAGGGAGTCAGATGACCTCTGGTCAAATCTCTTCTTTCGCTCCCCCTGCTTTAACACTGAGCGAATGGATACACTTGGGACCTCATGAAAGCCTCCTCTGTGCATTGAACACTCCCAGCTGTTATGTTAAATAATAATAATAATAATAATAATAATAATAAATAATGTGTCTGAGGCTTTTACAAAATAAATCGGCTGAGTGCTGACCCAAAATAAAAGTAAAAGGCTTTAAACCAATGTTTCTCAGTGTGCCTTTCTGTTATCCATTTTTCAATGTGATCTTAAATAAATAAAATATTCTACTCTAAACATCCCATTTTTAGACTCAAATCTTCGAGTAAGCTTTCTTCTAAAAATATACGGAATTGGATTAGCTTTTGGTGTTTTTCTTTCCTTTTTCTAATCCATATAAGAACAATACTCTTATGTATATAATTCCTCTGAGTTGGAATTAAACGTATTAGGATCTGAATTAAAATATTTCTTTAGGGCGCCTGGGTGGCTCAGTCGTTAAGCGTCTGCCTTCGGCTCAGGTCATGATCCCAGGGTCCTGGGACTGAGCCCCACATCGGGCTCCCTGCTCGGCAGGAAGCCTGCTTCTCGCTCTCCCACTCCCCCTGCTTGTGTTCCTGCTCTCGCTATCTCTCTCTCTGTCAAATAAATAAATAAAATCTTTAAAAAAAAATTTCTTTAATAACTGACTTTCTGTAATGCCTTTTTACATGTTGGCCACCATTTAAAAAAAATTTTTTTAGAGGAAGGTAGCGTGCGTGTGAGTGAGATGGCAGGGAGGGCAGAGGGAGAGGGAGAGAGGGAATCCTAAGCAGGCTCCATGCTCAGTGTGGAGCCCAACGTGGGCCTCAATCTCATAACCTGAGCTGAAACCAAGAGTCTGACGCTTAACTGAGTGAGTCACCCAGACACCCCTTGGCCACCATTTTTACCATCACCGTCACCACCACTGCAAACATCTAGATTGGACTTAAAATTTCCAAATCATTCCTATACACAGTATCTCTCGTCATAGTTGCCCTGTGATCCCCATTTTATTGAGGGCAAAACTGAGGTTGCTGGAGATTGAATGACTTTCCTAGGATTTTTACAGCTAATTCAGGTACAGAGCCAGGCCTCAATTCCAAACTTTCCAGCTCTACATTTTTTACTCTTTATTCTCCCACACTGCTATTCCATTTCCTTAGTCGCTGGATTTTAGTGGTGGTAGCATTTGGCTTGACTTAGAAAATTTCAAATTAAACCTTTGAGTAGCTGCCTTTACCACAACCCCGAGAAAACAAGCCCGGGGTATACACTTAGTCGGAAAGGAGCCCTCCTGTCTTATTCTACATCTGTCCCCTCTTTTGAATCTAGCATCAAATCCTAAGGACATGCTTTGAAAAATCAAAATTGCTGGGGTGGGGGTTGGGGGTGGGGAATAAAGTGGGGTTTTGAATTTTCTCTAAAATTCTATTATAATTGTTCCAGGCAGCTAATGTTTCATTACTAATGTTTAAAAAATTATTTGAAAATATGCAGTATGAGTAAAATGCCCTATTAAGAGGAAGCAAGCCTAAGCAATAGAGGGTGAGACAGTATCCAATAAGAGAATCAAACTATGAAGCTAGATTGGAATTCTGGATTTGTGAGTTTCAAACCTGTGAGGCATCTTGCCTCAGAGAGTAAGTGCAGAAGAGCTAGGGCATATGTCTGCCTAAGTATGTTGCATGCAATATTTGGGACATATTTATGCTATATTCTTTGTTCAGCTGAAATTAAATTTAATCGGGCATCCTGTATTTTCTCTGGTAACCCTACCCTGGAGGTTAATTCATAGGACAGCCTTGGGCCAGGTGCAGAGAATGTTTGCTTGGGGACATTCCTGATAAGCCAGGAGCAGACCTAGGCTGATCTGAGCAAGTCTGGATTAAGTCCCAGGTAGTACAGATAGAACTTTGTTGTGTGTCTCACCAACCGCTCAGGCCTTTTGTCTTTGATTGAAAGTCTCTATAAATCATGCCTAAATACTATGGCATTACTCACAAGACCCCTAAAGTATTTTCACATCATAGGTAATAAATGACCCTATACTTAGTATTTGAAATAAGAACTACTCACTGCAATATTTAGTTAAAATTACAAAAGGAGTACAAATAAAGCCATTGTTTTGTTAAGGTGTATAAGTCTTATTTAATTTCCCCATGTTCTTACATGTATGTTTGTTGGGTCAAGACTTCCACTGATGAAGTATTTCAGTTAGCTGCTAAAAGAAATACATTGAAAGAATTACAACTGATGTCCATTTGGGCTAAATACCTACCATCATTATTCTCTCTCACCTGAATGCCTTTTACTGATGTGATGTCATAAGTGGCCGTGATCCTGGCTCTAGCTTCCTTACCATGTTCACATGTTCGAAACCAGCTGAGAGAGTAAATGATATCTGGGGCGGGTGGGCGGGGAGGAGGGATAGAAAGGATGCAATTAAAGAAACTGGCGAAAGGAAGATGGTGAGTCACCTGCCTTCATGCCCACCCACCTCCATGTTTCTACCCAGTTAACCCCCAGCTTCCCGGGTAACCAGAGCTTATCGCTTGGGTGTCTTATGGACAAACATGGCTACACTGAGCTGAAAAGGCAGAGGCAGTAACAGTAACAGTAGTAGTGGTGAGGAGAATCAGGGCCACAAGATACAGGGAAGTAAAGTCCCTCCTCATCACTCAACACCAGTGGCCTTTTCTGTCCCCGGGTGTCTTGTGTGATGATTATGTCACTCTCCCACAAACTTCTGACACTGTCTTTTAGAATAATGAAATCATCATCATTTTTCTCTCAAGTTACTTATTCTCTACCTCCTTCTTTCATAACCTCATAGTCTCAGTTCACAGAAGTGACCAGAGAATTCTCAAAATCTAATTCTATCCCACTGTCTTTCTCCAAGTCACCTGAATGTGGTGTTCTGGCGAATTTACAGAGCCACGTCCTCGTCAAAGAAAAGTAGCATTTCTAGGGCAAGGCAGCTGATATCTCTTATTTGTACTCAGTATAAGACCTTTATTTAAAGCTTAAAGTTTCATGACTTTAAGTTTCATGAGTTCATGCTCAGTTTCATGACTTAAGCAGATCAACTGAAGGTATGGGCAAATCATGCCTTTCCTACATAAAGGGCTCATGAAAAACCAGAGGGGGCCACTCTCAACATCCTTATCTGGAGGAGGTTTAAAGAATGAAATCTACTTTTAAAATTGTTCCCGTGTCTGGCATATGTCCTGTTTATCAGATATTCCATCTCTGAGAACTTTGTAGAGAATGGTGTTCTTCCCTCTAGCTCTGCTCCAAATCGTTTTTGTGAGAGACTGGGTCTAAAATTGTGGTAAGAAAAATCCAGTAGTCTCTAAGAAGCCTTCTTTCTCCTGTTCAGAGCCTCTTTGTCCAATCTGATGTTATGTTCTTTATCCCAAGTAAGTGTAGCTTAGCATGTGCAAATGCCTCAGAGAATGCAAAGTGCTGAGAGAGGGGATTTTATTTTATAATTTACATTTATTTAATATATTTTTTTAAATAATACATTCACATGGTTCAAAACTGAAAATGACATACAAAGGTATACACCGAGAATCTGTTTCACCCTCTTTTCCCATCCATCCCACCAATCCCTGATGCCCACCCCCACCCCATAGATTAGCACTTGGCATTGTTTCTTAAGGGGTCTTCCAATGTTTTATGCATATACAAGCAAACATTAAAACATATTCTTATTTTTCTACATTTCTTATATGGAAGGCAACATATACTACACATGTTCTGCAGCTTGCTTTTTTCCATATAAAAATATATCCTGAGGATTACTCCAAATCAGTACCTGGAGAGCATTTATTAAACCACCCAGAGTGTCCTTGTTGATAGACGCTCAGGATGTTATTTCACTCTTACCATCACAAACAATGTTGTGGGGAACACCTCCGGTCTGTGTGTCCTTTTGTGCATGCACAAGTGTATCTGCAGGATACATTTCCAGAAGTGGGACTTCATAGAATTTTGATCAAATACCTGTTTGAACGCTTATCAATGAGTGGCCTGTATTTTAGTTAGTGCTGTCTGTCTCCTCGTTATTTTATGAGCTTCTAGAAGGCAGAATTGTATCTCATTCATCTTTGCGTCCACAGCCCCTACTACAGTACCTAGCATGTTAATGCTGAATACAAAATAAACTTCCCAGTGTAACTATAACCTTGAGAACATTAAAGTAACCCCTCAATTTAAAAGGCTGAGATCTAGGGTATAGATCAAGAGGCACTTCTAAGTTTCTATTTAAGGATGAAAATAGGACTTACAAAATGCCAGCCCAAATGAAAATATTGAATGAGGAGTGGAGGTTTTCAAGGATGAGGATGTCTCTTCAAATCCAGGATCTAGGACAATGTCAGGTGTATTTTCTGGGTTATTCACACGCAGAGAAGCTGAATGGTAAAATAGGGAGGAAGCCCGGAGGACTCCTGCCTGGTGAAGATTAGCCAGGAATGTCAGAGAACAGTACTTCCCTAGCAGCCCGGCTAAGACAGGCCGTGAAGGTAAATGAACCCCCAGATTCGAATCTGAGCAGAGAGAGAGACTGTACGTGTGTGTGTGTGTGTGTGTATGTAACCTGGTTCTAATCTACCTTCTTCTCCATCTTTACGACAATCGTGTGAATGGCTCCTGATTCTGCTCTGTCGGGAAGGCAGCTAGCAAAGGGACGTGGCGAAAACTCAGAGCATCCCTCAGCTGAAGGCAGCCACACTTCCCAGCTCTTCCCCTCGGCATCCCCGTCCCCTGTCCCCTCCCCAGCCTTCACTGCTGCCCCAGCACAGAAGTCGCAGGAGTGCTCGCTCTCCACTAGGTCATCACAGACCATCCCAGCTGCTACTCCACTATGATTAGTCAAGGTGGAAGCGATGGAATGGCAGGCAGATGTGTAACACACAGAACTCAGCGAAGCCCTTTTTCAAAATCCCTCCCTCTCAAAAACGTTCGGCGAGGGGTAAGTTGATGCAACCTCTTTGGTTGTATCAGTGAGGTGGCAATAGCATTCAAAACGTATGTTTTTATATAGCAATTTCACTTCGGGCAATTAATTCTACAAATGCACTTATAAAAGCACACAAAAGGGCGCCTGGGTGGCTCAGTCGGTTAAGCGACTGCCTTCGGCTCAGGTCATGATCCTGGAGTCCTAGGATTGAGTCCCGCATCGGGCTCCCTGCTCGGCGGGGAGTCTGCTTCTCCCTCTGACCCTCCCCCTCTCATGCTCTCTCTCTCATTCTCGCTCTCAAATAAATAAATAAAATCTTTTTAAAAATAAATAAATAAATAAATAAAAGCACACAAAAATATGCATACGTTTGCTGAAGTATTATTTGAAAAAACACAACTAGAAAGGTAACTTAAGTATCCATCAATATGGGAATGGTTATATCCACCATAGCGTATTATTTGGTATCTGGGCAGGTGCTAGAAGAATGAAGTAGACCCCTGTGTAGGGAATGGAATGATAGCCAGAGTATATGGCTAAGTGAATAAAAGCAAATTCAGAATAGTAAATGTATTATATGATTTTATTTGTGACTTAAAATAACATATGCTTGCATATGAATTTTAAGAGTCTATTCATTAGGGCACCTGACTGGCTAAGTCGGTAAAGCATACGACTCTTAATCTCGGGGTTGTGAGTTCAAGCCCCACTGTTGGGTGTAGAGATTACTTTAAGAAAAGAAAAAGAAAAATTTAAAAAGTCTATTAAAATATATGAGGAACTATTATTAGTGGTTACTCCTGGAGAATGGGATTGTGGGGGCTAGGAGCAAAGAAAGTAAATTTTTTTAACTTTATATGCTGTTTATATGGATTTTATAATTAAAGCCTTCAGTTGTAGCCGGTCTATCAATTCTTAAGTTCCTCTGGTGTATAGATTTTAGGGTTTCGTGATCATTTTTGACTCAGAATAAGCATTACTTTAAAAATCCTCCAACTCTCCATCGGGGCTGCCTGCAGAGGCTGAGCCATCTCCTACTTGGGGTCACGGCCGCCCTCAGACCTCTGGTGAAGGCCAAGATAGTTAAAGAGAGGACCAAGAAGTGCATCTGGCACCACTCAGACCCATATGTCAAAATTAAGTGCAACATTTCCCATGCACGAGACTTAAAAATCATGAAAAAATCTTTGTCTCATATTTTACAAGATCAGGGACAAGGGAAGAAGAAAAGATGCTCCCATATTGTGCACGTGTCCTGTTGCTAAAGAAGAGACCGCTCAGGGCAGACATACACACAGTGGCAGATTCTGATACTAGGTTTTCAAATCCTGATAACTGGAGCCATTCAATCAGTCTCTGCCTGATCCTGAGGAAACAGAACCTGAGATAAGAAGCAAGAAGATGAGAAAACACCAAGACAAGAAAACAAATTGGTAGATACAATTGGCAGTAGACTCAAATGGGGTCTCTTGAAACAAGGCTTTAAGGAAGAATCTTGAACGTACCAATATTTCATTTGGGACATGAATTTCCAAGCCACCTACTTTTTCCATGACTTCCTGTTGCTAAGATGATGATGTCTTAGGTTATTAATCTAACAAAGTTTTGCAGGGCCAGAAAGTTTTAGCAATTTGCCTTTCCTTCTGCGATGCAGGGGGAGAAAAGTTGTGGGGTGTGCAATGTTAATTTAAATGCGTTGTGTGATTGCTCTTCACTCCAGAATAGTATTTTGTGGGTGCCTGGGTGGCTCAGTTGTTAAGCATCTGCCTTCGGCTCAGGTCATGATCCCAGGGTCCTGGGATCGAGCCCCGCATCGGGCTCCTTGCTCTGCGGGAAGCCTGCTTCTCCCTCTCCCACTCCCCCTGCTTGTGTTCCCTCTCTCGCTGTGTCTCTCGCTGTCAAATAAAACAACAACAACAACAAAAAAGAATAGTATTTTGTGTTTGCAGATGTAGAGAAAACTACATTTTCTTGGTAGTAAGATGGTAGGTCTATACTGGAAGCCAATAAAAATATCAAGCAAATGGATAATTCATCTTGCTGTGACTATAACCAGGTCTAGTGTAGGGAAATAATCCAAACCCGAAATTCATAAATAATCTTAAGAGATATTCAGAACCAGAGCGTACATTTGAGGTTAGCCCCCAAACCTTTCAGAACTTCCATTTACAACTAAATGTTAAGGCACAATAACCATTAAAAGATCGGCAGATGAGTTAGAAATAACAGAGATTAAGAGAAAAATAAAGTAGTAATATAGCAATAATTATACCTTTGCTTGCCCTACTCACTTATTGTCTAGCAATTCATCTTCAGTTATAAGAATGTAACTCTCTAAGAAAAGTTTGCTTTCACCAAGCGAATAGTCCTAAGCATGTTTGGTAATATAATTTCAAATATCTGTGTTGGTGTAATTGGGGGTTTTAGGGCACTAGCCTCCAATATTTAGATCCAGGTATCCAGAAATAATTTATCTTGGTAACTAACTTGAAGTCCACATGCACATTGGCCCCAATTATTGGAATGGTATGGGTGAAAGTGTATTTGTGAACTCAATTCTCCAGATACCTTGCACATAAATACCCAACGAAAGTCCACAGGGTTGGGATACCTCTTGAGATTCATCTTGGTATAGAATATTTTCTCCTTTGAACCACTAATCAATTTTATTATGTGCAGTTTCTACAATACAAGTCTATTTGCCCCAGTGTCTTAGCATCATAGTACCCTCTCATCAGAATATTGGTTGGATTCCCTAGTGTGAATCACTTATCTAGTTGCTCGCCTGATTTATTCACATGTTTTTGAGATTTGTGAAATGTGGCAGATAAACAGGTTTATGCTGTGTGCAGCTTGGAGGGCAGCCAATGTCTGTCTGCCTATACAATATATTTACTCTCCTTCCTCAAATCTCTCTCCCATACAAAGAAGCTGTACTTTATGACTCAAATCAGTGTAGAATGCATCTAGTAATGTCACTGCAGAAAACAGCAGGTGCTCATCCACTCATTTGCTGTGATTCTTGCAGGGAAGAAAGTGAATCAATGATTCACCCAGTGGACAAAGAAACGTCACAGCGACTATTTGGAAAAGTCAAATGCGGGAAAGGAACATTCTCATCTAAAGGTGTGCTCTGATTTTAGAAAGGAAAGCCTCCCACAGGAAAATCAGGAATTTTGTTGAAGTGCTCTGGTTGAACCTGCAGTAAGCAATGGCATGTTCCCTCTCTCCCTGCTTCTTCTGTTTTATTGCTTTTGTGTTGTACTTCTAAAATAAATATCAATAAATCATTGCAGTTAGATACTCTAATATAGACAGAAATGTACTTGACTCCCTACAGTCATTACAATTGGAGGGGACTCTGATTAGGATGCTTTACTTAATTAAGTGATATCGTCTAAAGAGAGTTCTTCCCTCCATTTTCTGTTTAACAGTCTTATAAAACACCAACAGAGGAAATTCATTCTGTTGTTTGCTTTCCTTATTGTAAATAGTTTATTCTCATTCATAGTTTACAGATGTTGTGTTAATGAAATGCCTAATAAGCCAAAGACTGGTTCAGCTACACACAGAGCCTTGTTTAAATCAGCCCAAGCTATCCCAGGCTTGAGAACACTTTCTCCCTCAGTCCTAGAAATACATTAAAAAAATTTTTTTTACATCTGTAACCTAAAATTAAGATGATCCAAAAGAAAACAAATTTTTTTCTGAGAAATCATGCTTCATCTGGTTTATGTATGGTTCAACAGAGACCTTAAAAATCTGTTTCTTTGAAAAAACAGAAAAAATGGGCAAAGAATAAGCAATCCTTATGCATAAGATGTTATTTGTGAGGCACTTTAATTTTACTGAAAGAAGTCATTAAATTTGGATTGCCAATACAAATATGATTATATATGTTTTCTAAATAAAATGTTATTATGTTGCAACTGAACTCATCCATTTATTGTTTGTTTACCTAATGCTCAAATGCATGTTTTATTCATAGATGTCTGGGAGAAAAAAATTTTGCTTGATAATCACACCAAGCATATTTAACAAAAGCAATTCTCCTTTTATTAGTGAACAAGTTTAAGCAGAATGATTTCATTTTTTTTCCATTTAGTTAATTCAGACTTGCAAAATCCCCAGTATACAGCTTTTGTTTCTCTCCTAGCTGCCTTTTATTTCTTTAATATATGCATGCCTATCCACTGATGGGAAAATATCATTTCCTGCAACTCTTCCTTTTTCCTTCTTAAGTATTCTCTCAGTTGATTTCTGGTTTTGGTTAGTTTTCACTAGTTAGTTCTGTCAAATCATGTAGGAGACAGACAGAGTGAAGCCAAATAAATAGTTCACTATCCTGTTGAAGATTTTAAACTCTCTTTCATTACAGTGAATTTGAATTCAAAACATAGTTACTCATTCCATTAAAAATAAATAATATATTTGAATTTTTAAAGAAATCAAAAATTGATAGAAAGTAGTCAAAAAGTGAAGATGTATTAATATTTATGAAATTGTTTTTATTACCAAATAAAACATTTTAACACAATGCTTGCAACTTTAGCAAAAAAAAAAATGACCTATTAAATGTAACAACTTTGTTTATTAAAAAGAAATACAAATGTAAACACTCTCTTAAATGAATTCAACCAGTTTACAATAGATTTTTTTTTTTTTTACTTTAACACAATATGCAGCTAAAAGCATTTAATGATCTGGAAATTTTAAATACATGTAAGTCTCAAAATATAAAAATGAATATTAATGAATCAAATGCAAGGGGCTTTTAATTAATTGCTAACCTAGTAAAAGAACACTTTATAACATTGCTAAGAACCTGAATTGTTTTAATTCCTGACCAATATAGCTTGGTCATTTTTCAAGCAAAATAATAATTGTAATAGTAACAATCCATCATTGCTAAATGAGTTAACAAACGCTGTATGACTATAAGGTTTTTAGTTTTGTTTTTGTTTTTAATTGCATAACACTAGTCCTGCATAAAACCATTAGCTGGAAACATTCTGAAGTTACCTAACTTTTCTTAACTCCCAAGTTAAATCGGCTCTCCCATAGAAAAAACGTAAAACAATGTACCCCTTAGACATGTTACCCAAAGTGAATTTCAGAAGTTGCCCATAATTGCTTTTTTTAAAAGATACTCTTTATTAAAGACTAGCCTTATATTAGTTCTAAAGTTCATTAAATGTTAGTTATTTTCTTGATTTGTAATCTAGATAATTTTTACAACCAAAAGCTTAGTTAGCCTGCTTTCTATTAAACAAAGTTCTTTATCGATTTTCTTTAAGCCCTTCATTTAAAAAGATGCCTTTGTCCTGAAACTAAGCATATGACATTTCTGTCCCTTAAGAAAAAATTTAAAGACCTGAATAACAGCAAGTGAATTCTGTTAGAGATTTTATTCTGTTTTCCTATATTTGTTCACTTCTTTAAAAATAAAGTAGTTTTCAAAAATAAAGAACATGGATTTTTTCTTAAGTCTTTAAGATGAATGAGGATTGTGTCTAATGAAGTACCACTGAAGTAAGAGTAGCTGCTGAATCATTATCTCGCAGAAGAATGTGAATACTATTTTGCCCGAATCAATTATTTTTGTCAAGTGACTTTTCTGTCTAAATTGTTTGCTTTAAGAAATAAGGATTTTAGAGATAAGCAAAATTATTATAATATGCATTTTTAGAGCATTATGATTCCAATTCCCGTAAACCAAACTAAATGCAACAGAGCCAGTTTCAGGCTGTTATTTACCGAAACTGCTTTTCATTGGAGCAGTGAACGTTTGTAGCTAAAGCTCCAATCTTGACAGGCAAAAATATCAGAGCTTAAAAATTTAAACACCAATAGTACTCTGCCTTTAATAGGCTCTTTAGTCAGAAGAAAAAATATTTACATCCTAACATAGCCTCTTTCTGGACTTGTGAGATGTGTGTTCTAAAGTATTTATCATCAAAGCTATTTCTCTCTGTAAAGCAGCAGAAAGAGGAAATTTCCTAAAGAGAACCTAGCTAAGGGACACCCTCCTGCAATGAAGTAGATCAGATCTGTGCAAAGAAGAGTACAAAGCAATAGTTGGGTACCAAAGAGAAGATAGTTCTTTGAAAGTATTTTTTTATTATTATTCTACAGATACATATAATGTGTGTTCAAGAAAGAACATACTTAGCAAAAAGCTTTTTTGGGGAGTGGGAAGAGAAAAAAACATCCTGGGTGATGTGAGAGGAGAAAACATACAGACCAAAACAAAATGGACAACAAAAACAGCCCAAATCAACCAAATTTGTTGTCTTCTAAAGCATGTTTTCTTTCAGCAAGAGATGACCACCGTGTGAGGAGTAAAGTCCTCTGATCAGCAAGGTGCACTTTATAAATCCAGGAGAGCAAATCACTGACTTGTTTGGAAGACAACTCTCTTATGCATAGCACCAGAGTCGCCGCTATTTTTGCCTCCAAAAAGGGCACCTCCTAGACGTCCACAGATTGGCTTTTTGAGGGAGAGAGTTGTAAACTATTGTCCAAGGGTATGTAGTTCTGATTCACGTTAAACATTTTTCACAAACTACCTTACGAATGTGTTTCAAAGCACCTCAGTGGCCCAGAGCAAGCTCTACCTTTAATGGGAGAAGACAAGGGAACAGAAAGTCTGTCTCTCACACACACACACACACACACACCCCAAAATTTTCAAAAAGTTTGCAGTGAGGGGGAGGGAGAGAAGGAAAACAAATGTTATTTCTAATGAACAAACTATAAATTTCACAAAAATATAACAAAAGCAACATTTTTGTCCTAGTAGAACAGTTTCTGTTGTAGAATAAGCGAAACTAAAGTAAAACTTTTGAGTAGAACCGAACATTGAACGAATTGTAGAAAAATAATAGTGTTAAATATTGTACATTCTTTTAAGACGTATGATACAGTCAATATAG
Organism: Mirounga leonina; assembly: GCF_011800145.1. Taxonomy (NCBI): domain Eukaryota; kingdom Metazoa; phylum Chordata; class Mammalia; order Carnivora; family Phocidae; genus Mirounga; species Mirounga leonina. The sequence goes on along the minus strand of NW_023270825.1, from coordinate 59,359,056 downwards.
TTGCCTTAGTTCACTATTCTGTTAATATGAAAATAGCTATAACGTAGTACTTCATTATTTGTAATATAATAACTGATCATTCATAATATATGGCTCAATGGTCCAGGAAAAGCCCAGCTAGCTTTCCTAAGTATAATAACCACACATAAATCATATAACAACTCAAATTCATGCCCTAAATTTTATTTTCAAAAATTGATATTTTTCCCATATTCAAATGCATATAAAATTGAAAAAAAAAAACCCACGTAACTAAGATTATCCCCTAAAACACAAATAGAACAACCTTTAAGGATTTTCAAGATCTTATTTTTGTAACAATAACTTAGTAAAAATAATTATTGGCAAGAGCAATTGAAATGCATCATATATTTTAATGACTCAAATATTTATTTCTACTCCTTTTTGCATCAAGACTGTGGGAAATTTTTATTATAGCGATCAGATGGTGCACTGATGTGAGAAATGTTGCAAAGCATCCTGTTGATTGCTTCTAATTAACTGCAATGCTCTTGTGTTCTCAGTTTTAGCCGGCACACACTACACAATGCCTTTTATTTTGCTTTGAACGGATTTTTACTTAAAAACAGCTGATCTCAATATCCACAGCATTTTGGCTTTTTTTTTTTTATCTCTTAACATTTTCCTGGAATATTTTCTTTTCAATTTTAAAAGATAAATTTGAAAACATTTCTAAAGCATAAAGTATAATCAGTTAAATTAACAGCACTCGTGTGGTCTTTCACGTGTATTTTGCATGTTCTATAGTACGTGATTACATTCTCAAACCACATTTCAATTCCTCTTTAAAAGTTATACATCTGAGCGATGGTTTAAGAAGGAAATTCTGAAAAGCAATTTAGAGCATGCAGCTAATTTTTAATTTTTTTTTTTTTTTTTTTTTTTTTTTAGTTTTTGTTAGCAGACTATTAAGTAGCACAGATCTGAAACATAGGACCCAAGCAAGGGGATGGGAAGGATTTCAGAATTAAAAGTATTAAATAAAATTCTTTGCACTCACCTTTCTCTGATGATTTAAGCTCAAGCAGCCCTGACAGAGAGAAGTCATGAATTTTCATCAACTTCACACATGTCATACATTTAAAAACATTTTGATTCGCCCTGGGACCCCTGCATGTGTCTGAAAGGACAGTAACAGCGCTGTGCTGGTTTGTAAGTACAAACCCTCTGAACTCCCAGAGCTCTAGAAGATATATTACTAATGTAAACAGCCTCTTAAGTGAAAAAAAAAAAAAAGAGCATTAAATAACAGGAAGTTTCCAAGGAAATGCAGACTTTAAAATAGAGTATTATTAGTAGCAGTACACTTTCTATAATTTTAAGTGCCATAATTTTATCCGTACACTAGCTTTCTGAGAACATGTAATTATCTGACCCAAGAAACAACCCTTTTGGAAAGGAAAATTTATAACTTAAATATTAGAGCTAAATTATTAATTTAGCCTAGTAGATGTTGAAAGTGATTAAATAGTCCTTCTTTTGTGCATATTAGGATAAAATGTGGCTTAGGTGAGCAGAAACGCCACAGTTTCAAAACAGCTACCAACATCCTAATATTTCCAGGAGGAGGGCTAAGTATATTAAGTAAAGTGCAATAAAGACAGAATTTTGCCCTAAATAACATGTCCCCGGGATTATCCTCCAAATACTTCTCTCTTGAAATTGTGAGAAAGCATAAAGACAAGGTGAGAAATAAACATTAGGAGGGATTAATAAGGGCCAAGTCGTAAATCATATAATGATATAAAGTGACATTACAAATAACTTACGTTGTGCCCTCCACTTTACAGCTGAGGAAAATGAAGCCCAGAAAGGTAAAGTGACTTCCCCAAGGTCTTTCAAAGACTAAGACATAAAGCTGAACTAGAGGCAAGTCTCTTGACTTTTGGTAGCACTCTTTCTACAACACCACACGGTCTTTGAATTGAGTAACAGAAGGGTCAGCTCAGGTGGATGTCAATCATACAGTAAAATGAAACAATGAGCAACGCTCTCTTCACCCGAAAAGGTATCCACAGGGCAGACAAAATTAATCCGTGATCTTTACCCAGTGCTCACAATCATCTTCCTTAAAAAGATGCCTCTTTGGAAAATAGCTTTATGCCTTCCCTTTTGCTTAGGGTTTGAGGATTTGTACCTATTTAATAAAATAGCACTCGTTAGAACTCTTCTACTGGGGGGGGGGGGGGGGCGGTAAAAACAACCACCAGAAAGCCTCACTGTTACTAGTTTGTCCCACTTCTAATCCATTCTCCTGTCTGCAGACTGCATGGTTTTTCTAAAATGCACATCTGATTATGTTTGAATGTTTTCAATGACTTTCCATCTGCTGCAAGATAAATCTACACTTCTTAGTCTGGCATTCAAGGGTCTTCAAAATGTTTAGCCCATAGCACCCCTTCAGTTTTACTCTCAACAGTCTCCTCACACTTCCTACTCTGGCAATACAACCTAGGTATGATTCCCTGAACGGAATATGCTTTTCACTGCCTCTGGGCCTTTGCACATACTTTTTCCTCCTCCTGGACCTCTCTCTGTTTCTCCTTCAAGAGTGAATTCAAGTGTTACCTTTTCTCCTTCTGCCACGTACAGATGCTTCTTCCCTTGGGATCCCATTGCATTTTTGCACAGACCTCACTTTACTCCACTCATTGCACTGAACTGTACTTGTCTATTTTCATGCCTGTCTCTCCAAACACATTGTCTTTGAGGTCAGAGACGTATCTTTTTCTCCATGCGTAGAACTTTGCCTGGTGTAAGCACTCATGAATGTTTACTGACTGAATAAATAAATCAATAAATAGGCCATACATTTTTCTTATCATAAAATCTTTATGTCTTAGGGTGATACCACCTAGTTCTTCCGTATAATGTTTAAACTGGATATGCATTGACAGCAGGATATTTGTATCAACCTCCATTTTTGGTTTCTATCAAAAAAGTATAATGTTATAAATACTCTTTCACTATAGTGAGTTGACTTTGGCATGAACTTGGTGACAAAATACCAACTCCTATCTACATGTGAATAAAAAAGAGAATTCTTGGGACCACAGTGTGTCATCATTGTTCCAGACAGGGCTAAAGTACATTTCCTTTTAGGGATCCATTTCTTGTTAGGAACACAAGTCGAAGGGTGACCTATAACCCGCTAAGAGTATAAATGCATATTTGGATATACAGGAAGCAATATCTGTATCTTCACGCCAAGTGAGTGCTTTAAAAGAGGACGTTTAGTCTTAAATAAATGGAATTTAGATTTGAGATTTAACTTATTTAGGGTTCTGTTGCTGTTTGACTCCTTCCAGTCTTCCTCATCTTGCTGAGCAAATGCTACCGAGATGCAAATAATCTCCTAGGGAGCCTGCTCAGGGGAAGCCAGGGAATGTCCTTGGTATATAAGTGCACATTTTCCTCTTGAAATAATACCCTCATACTCATTGATGAAAGGCTTCACATTCAAAATGGAACAGAATCTGCCAGTTTAGTCTTTTTTAACATGTACATAATCTTGAGCCAGGGCCCTAAATCAATGAAGAGAGACTCCAGTATTGTTTGGACCAATATAAGGCAGAGGACATCCCAACCCTGAAGCTACTTTCAATCTTTTGATTCCCCCTACCTCCACTCCATTGGTTCCACGGTGCCCCAAAGCTGCGGCCCCTACTCAAATGTGAGGGGTGCTCCCCAAGGGATAGGAGTTGGGAACACAGTAGCCATCGCTCTTGCATAATAGATTCCTCTTGGCCATTGTACCACCTTCCCTAGAGCGGCCCTATGTGGCTTTATCATTAACAATCAACACTAGTTCTTAAATTATTTTCTAGTAGATGAGACCACACTGGCCAGTTCCCATCCCCACTCCCAAAAAAATGATAGGATTTTGCGACCTTCTGGTCCCCTTACCCCTTCAGAAGATGGCTACCCTTTAGCATTTTTAAAGGTCTTGAAAGGTGAGTGCGCCATAGAAAGCTGTAGTCTGGAATGTAAAAAGAGATTAAGGATTTTCCAAGTCACTAATTTTTAGGGTTCATTTTGTGTTACATCTAAGCTTTGGGGGTTTATGTTTGTTTTAAACATTGCAGTATTACCCCAAACAGTTTTCTTTGAATAGGCAGGGAAATGTAAGCGATTCCTCTCTTGCTAACTAGCATAGAATGGGGCTTCTTTTCTGGCATTTTGAGTCAAACCCACGTAGAATTTTAATAATTTTTTGTTCACATTAAAAAAAAGAAAATGTTAATACTCCTTTTTCTTTTTATTTTTGTACCTCAGAAAAGATTATAAGGTAAATAGTAAAAATGTTTCACAAATTCATTTGTTCAGCAAACTTACTGAACAACTATTATGTGCAAGGCAATATACGAGATACCGACCAAGAGACAGGCAAGGGGAAAAAAGAACACAGCTACTTACAGCTCTAAATTTACCAATGTGAAATGTGACCACTATCAAATCACACAGGCTTAGAATTTCCTTCTGTCCACTTGCTATCTGTTCTCTTAAAAGAAAAACGTCTCTGGCAGGAGGTAGTAGTCAAGTTAGAAAATGTTCATCAGCATAAATTCTAAGTTTATAACTTAATAAGCAAGAAAAAATATATCTATGTCTTCAAGTTGGGTGCAGCCGTTTGAAAGTTCCTCCCAAACTTGTAAAAGGACATTGGCTTTGGTTTTCTTGAGGGTCTGAAATGAATCCATTACATTAAAATGGCTCTTAGTAGCAAGAGCAAGTAATTATTTGCATTATAAGCTAATAAAATGGAGGGTTAGGCATATTTGTACAAGATCTTTTTTTATTCATTTTTATAGAGATTCTCTCCCATTCCTGCTTAAATGAACTTGGAAGATTGTTCATCATTCAGTATTGTTTAAATTATAAGGCACATATCAGTCATCTGGTTTTTAAATATTTTTCCCCTTTGCTACTGTAGATGAGTAATGTCCACCTTCATTCTTTAAGAATACACTAATGTAATGATAGTCTAATTTTGGCAAAAAAATTAAATTAGTTTTTTTATATCTCACATCAAGAGATGTCCTGACATATTAGAAAATACAATATTCTTCTAAAAAGTACACTTTGCTAGCCTTCCTGAACACTCATACTTCAGTGAATTGTACCTATCTGTTCAAAAAGTGCAACAAGGGCCTCTCACAAAGGCAAATCCCCTGGAGAAAACTTCATTGATGAAGTCAGTCTACTTACTTTTCATGGTACCTACTGGTAAAAGCTATGGCTTTATCCTCAATCATGATAGTTCATTCCAGATCCCAAAGCTGCTTCCGATGGAAGAGTATGAGAAAAGGGCCTAACCTGCCAACAAAGGAAACCCAGGAAGTCTCGTTTCACCCTATGGTTCTTTTATGTTAGACTTCTAGATTTTACAACCTCAAGGAAAAAATGCTAATGTTAGAGTGAGATGTATTTTGCTTTATGTCCCTGTATGCCAAATACCTACTTGTTTCAATTTGAGGTAGGAAAAAACTATTTTTATATAATCTCAATTTTATATAATTTCTCTGAAAGTTGAATGCCTAAGCCTTATTAAGTTAGCAATAATTTCTCTATGAAAGCAAATGTGAACAGGCAAAAGTTTGTTCTATTGGGCGCCTGGGTGGCTCAGTTGTTAAGCTTCTGCCTTTGGCTCAGGTCATGATCCCAGGGTCCTGGGATTGATTCCCACATCGGGCTCCCTGTTCGGCAGGAAGCCTGCTTCTCCCTCTCCCACTCCCCCCGCTTGTGTTCCTGCTCTTGCTATCTCTCTCTCTGTCAAATAAATAAAATCTTAAAAAAAAAAAAAAGTTTGTTTTATTGACAAGAAGTTATAATCTTCCAAATTTTATTGAAAACTCTTGATTTTTCCCCCCTACTACTGATAAGGGACACTTTTCCTGATTTTTGCCCCTGTTAGTAATGAGAATCCATTTCATAATTGGCCGTCTTCAAAATTGGGACTATCAATAAAGCACTTACAAACTTACTTTTTGAGGAAACTGCTTGAGGGCTCCTGTGTCATTCCATCCTCCCTGCCTTTCCCACTAGTGAATTCCCCCAGAGGGATTTTTTACAGATATGAAGTGGAGAATTTAGAAACAGGGCTGATTGGTGGACCCTCCTGCTGCCACTAAAGTTTTCGTGATACCTTCTAGATGCTACCGTAGGATTACATGACTAATTCACTCCTCTCCTTGTCTGCTGGCAGCTAAATGGGAATACTGGCGAGCTGCCAGAAGGGTAGGTAGCCAACTTGCTTGCCCTTGATTGTGCCTGCCAGCTTTTAAATAACAGAAGTAGGGTCAAGTAAGTGAAATCACGAACTGAGGAGAGTATTCTGAGAATGCAAAGGCAGTTAATGTCCTTCCCAGCCTCAGGTGGCTGGCAACCCTTGGCAGAGTAATCTGTGATTTGTGGCACCTGACCCTTCCACTGTGACTGTTATCTGTGTATTCACTAGAAACATATTTACAGAATCTCTCCATTAGCAAAGATGCCTTGTGTGTGATTACCCAATTGTCATGGTCACACTAGGGTTTTGATACAGTTCCTATTCACAAATGAAAAACTGCCCTAAACTGCACACAGGATTGATTTAAAGCAGGGAGCCTCAATCTATAGATCAAGACTTCTTTGGGTAGATCTCGAAGAGATTATCACAGTCTTGCTCTCCCTTCTTCCTTACCCCAAGACCACATTCCCACCCCCTCCCATCCATGGCAAGACAGAATCTCCTTTATTCCCTTGAACGCTTACGAATTCTTAATAAAGTTAAGAATAGTTAGCAATTAGAATTATGCAAAAAGATGAGCCTGTTTAAAATAGACTCCATCCCAGAAAATATTGCAAGAGAGCACCAGTTGCTTAAACTAGTTAGCATTGCTCACATTTATATAATACTTAGCGTCAGAAAAAGTACTTTCTCCTCATTTAAAACGTTTTAGTTACAAAGGCAGACAGAGTGAGGTTGTAGGCTAGCTTTCATTCTTACGGAATCAAATACAAAGAACATTAAAATTCGTTTGTCTCTGACACGTGACAATGAGAACACTTGCTATTAAGAAGTTTACTGGGAAGTTTCCAAGGTGGCATCTCCCTTTCCGCCTCAAATAAATGGCATTGAGGTCCTCCCGTGCCAGAAAATTTCTCTAGTTTACATCCTATGTTGGCTGCCACCTTTGTATTAACTGATAAAGGCGAAGCAGTATCTTAGGGAACCGAATCAAACTCACTAGGAGCAAATAAGTGGTTATAAATCAAAGTGGAAAAACGGTAACCCATACTCATTGTCATCATGTGTCTCCCAAATGAGATTTTCCGAAAAAATAAAAGTAACAAAGTCGCACCAGATAAATAAACGAAGGCGATAAACTCACCACAGCTCAAGCAATACTACTAAGGTGACCTGACTTGACAGTAACCGCAGGCGACCCTTAGGAACTGCGTCGGGGTTAAACGCCCTGAGAACTGCCGAGATCCGGACGACCCGGGCCACTGACCCTCCGCAGTCCGGCAGCCGGCGGCGCCGAGACCCGCGCGCTCTAGGCCGCAGGGGCCTGGCGAAGGGAGGCTAGAGGCCGGCCGCGGGCGCTGCGGGCCCGGAGCGGCGCCAGTCAGGCGGCTCGAGGCCCGACGCCGGCCGGCCGGGCACCCGCGCAGAGGAAGCCCCGGCCGAGGAGGGGCCCCCGCCCCCCACCTCCCGGGGCCGACTGTGCGCGCAGCAGGCCGCAGGGCCGGAGCGAAGCCCGTGCGGAGGCCGCAGGGAACCCTAGGGGCAGCTCCGGGACGGACGCCGCGCTCGGGCTGACCACGCCGCCTCGCAGTCGCTCTGCGGCGGCGCGGCCGCCAGGCGCCTGAGAAGAAACTCGGCCGCAGGAAGCCAGACGCCGGGCCGGCGCCCGCCGCCCGCCGCCGGGAGCGCACGCACGCTGCGTGGCCAGCGAGCGCGGGAAAGCTCGGCGCCGGAGCGGGACGTAGGCGCTCTGTCGGGGACATGGGGACTCCCGGAGCTTGGGCGCCCCTTGCAGCCGGGAGTCATCTCGACGCATTTCTTCCCAGGCGACCTGAATTCAACCCCTGTGAAGATGCTCCAGGCATTAGCGAGTAACAGGGGAAGAAGAAGGGGGGGGGGGGGGGATTATTTAAAAGAGGGGGGGGGGGGGGGGGGGGGGGGGGGGAGATTATTAAAAGGGGGGGGGGGCGGGGGGGAGGAGTAGGAGGAAACCGTACAGAAAAGAAATCCCCATTACCACCAAAACCGTTTCTGAGAAGTCCTGAGGTTTTACGCCTGGAGATTTCACTTTAAAGGCTGAAAAAAAAAAAATATTCCACTGCTTTTAATTGAAGTAAACAAAGTGCAACAAATCCTAACTCAAATATGATTGCAGTGAGATTAGGGTCTAATTGCTTAGGGTTCAGGTGGAATCTGCGGGCTAAATCCTACAGGGCCAATCTGAATTTCACAATCATTCTGTCAAAAGGAGAGCGATGAGAGCCCACACGCTTCCTAACAAGTCATTTTTAACAGTTACAAGCTTCGCACAAAGACCACACAGGGCGCCTAAGAGATGCAAATCTAATCCCTGGTCATTCTACGGGCCTTCAACAAAGATGTGCTAAACCCTAATAGAAAAGAAATCAGTTCTCTGTCACCAGCCCCTAGTAAAATCTATTAGAGAATGGACAGAGCCTCATCTACAGCAGTTGCTGCAAAGGTTAAGGACAAGTACAAATAAGAGGGACCCAGTTTTGTTTTCCGTGTGAAATATCGGGAGAAGCTAACCCCAAATGAGGGACGGGATTCGATCCGTGGCTTCGCATTCATTTGAACGCTAGAAAAAAGTAAACACACACATTAAGACTTTTGAAGACTCCGTTTCTGAATTTGCGAGAGATGAAACAAATTCCCCCCAAAGTTGAAATCTTTGCCTCCGAAATTATCGAAGAATATAAAAGGGAGAGAGAGGCGAACGCGCGGGTCCAACAGGGAGGACCCGGGCTTCTGGAACCGGCCGGGCTGACTTCGCGCTGCAGCACCTAGTCCCTCCCGAGAAAAGCCCCGACGGCCGAGCCGCCGCCAGGTGCGGACTCGGGTTGCGCGCGGCCTCTTGCGGCTGGGACCGAGGGGCGGCGGCCCTCCCTCCCCGACTGGCCGGCATTCGGCCCACGTCCCTCTCCCCGACCTCACCCTCGGGCCCCGGAGCCCCTGGGGAGGCGGCCTGTGCTTCACAGGTCGGGACGCGTCTCAAATGCGCCCTTCTGCAGTCACCAACCAAATGAGACCCAAACTAACACCTGTGCCACGCTGGGGTATTAAAAGGGTTAATATGTCGCAGCTAAAACACACCACACTGCGTGTGAGACTCTTAAGAAAGTAAGGGCCCCTGGGCTCCAGGCCCCTCGGAGAAGCCCCAAGCGGGCTGGGCCCCGGGCGGGGAGTGGGTGGGTGGAGGGAAAGGACCGGTCCTGGAAGGCTGTGTGTGTTGGCGGGTGGTGGGAGGGAGGGTGGTTTCCCTTCTCTCCACGGCACAGAGCCCCGGCGGCGGGGCGAGCCCGGGTCTCCTCCCGCGCCGCCGCAGTCGCGGGGCCCAGAGGCTGGGAATGCCCCGCCGAGCCTGATCCGCGGGGGGAGCCGGCGGGGGGTGGGGGGGCGAACCCGGCTCGGCGGAGGGATCTCGAAGGCAGACGCGACCCCGCCCGCTGAGCGCCCGCGGGAGGATGGGGCCCGACTGGGTAGCAGGGAACCGGCCGCCTTCTCAGGATCCGCCTTCCATCGCGGGAAGCGGCTCAGGGCCCGAAGATGAGAGCTGGGGGGCGGGCTCGGCTCTGAGTCCCCGCGGAATCGCCCTGCCATTTTCCCAGGCAGCTGGGGCTCTCTCCACGTGGTACCTCTTTCGAGGCCGCGCTGGCGGGGACAAAAGAGGGCGCTGTCCAACAGCAAGGGTCGGAAAAGACCGAGAGTCTCCCCTTCTGCTTAAAAGTTCCTTCTCCAACTGCACGGAGGAGGGATGGGGCACTTGTGCGAAAGAAGGGATTTTTGTCTATTTTCCCGGAAGTTTCCGGAAACCACTATTTCGACTGCCAGTGGCTTCGCCCTCTGGCCCCAGGCTCCCCTGAATTTTTTCCCTCTCCAAGGTGGAGAGCCCAAATGGCCAGGCTGGAGCTTGGGAAGCGAACAACAGTCCCTGGCCCCTCAGTTCCCTAGCCCTTTGATTTGCTCTGGCAGAAAGTCTCTATTCTTTAAGGTCTAGCAGGAGGAGAGGAAGAGGTTGCTAGATTTGCCTCTCAGTTCAGAGACAGACCACCGTATACACAGTACACACATCTGCTTCCTCCTCATCCCTTTCTGTGCCTGTCCAGACCAGACGTATGCCTTAGGTCGGGGCTGTATTCCTTCCTTCGCATCTATTGACGTTAATTGAATTTCTCTGCGCGGCTGCTTCTCTTTGCTTCTGTCGTTTTTCTCGCTAGTCCTCTGATAGGCTGACCTTGGTGGTTCACTGGTCCTTTTACTACCCTCCCCCCACCCCCCCCCACACACAGCGGGCCTCCCATATGGGCTTTACTGGCTTTCACTCTATATGGCTTAGCACATCCACTTTGTCTGTTTTTCCTTTTAGTACCGACATCAGGAAAATGATACCGAATTGCCTGTGCAGTGTGCCTGCAGTGGTGAGGCTAGAACTGGACAAGCAAGCCAGTAAAACACACGCATTGAAACGAAGAAATAAAAAAACAAGTAGGATGAAGTAACAAATAAAAAGTAGTTGATAGAGTCACATCAGACTATAAATACAAGAATATGATGCTCCTGCTGGTGATCTTTGGGTCCTAATGAAGGTGTCCCACATCTGCCTTGGGAGACAGGGTGGGGGCTCTCTGAGGAAGGGTGGTTAAGTTTCTTCTCCCCCTTTGGGATTGCTCCTGAAGACGTGGGCCAGCAATCCCCAGCCTGTGTGTCCTTGGTCCCCAGGGAGGTCCCGGAGGGTGGGAAGGAGTCACTGCACATCAGCCACATGGTCACCATGTCTCTCTGTGGAGCTGTCAGGTGGCTGGACCTTCCTGCCTTGGGAACCTGCTTTGGTTCTCTGCTGCTCTGGAACACATTCCTGTGCACCCCCTCTGTCTACCCAGCCAAGACTAGGCTGGGCTCTGTCCTTGCTTGGATGAGCTAGCTCACCTTCACCCTAGAAGATTGGGTCTTACTGGTCCCAGCCTCACCCTCACCTCCTGTCAGTTGTAGGAGTTCTGTCCTCCCTGCTTATAGAAATAGTGAGCCTGAACACTCCACTCCCCGCTGTAGGAGGCCTGCCTGACCTTCCCACCTCCACTCAGGATGGATTAATGCCTCAGGACCACTCATTCTTGCTTAACCACACAGAATGAATTCTAGAGAGAAAAAAAAATCTAGTGAGTTTACAGCTGGGGGGTGTGTGTGTGCGCACGCATGAAGGATGTCTTTAGATCTTTGTGGTCTCTATAACTTGACATCTGTTAAAGAGAACACTGGGGCTTTTAGGAAGAGTTTTGCAGAAAATTGAGCAAGCCGGTAGGAGCTGTGCTGAATCCTCACCCCTTCTCTCCCCCTCCCGCCCATCTATTGGTTCTCCTTAGATCTTCCCAGAGGTGAAAATTCTTTGCAAGAACGTTTAAAAACACAACTCCTGCCTAAGAGACACCAACTTGAGGAGGTTAATAAATTATCCCCTTTTGAAATAAAAATGGAATTGGCATTAAGCACATACTATTATTAGACTGAGTTTCTTCCTACCAGAAAGTTCGTTAGATGTTCGTATCTGGGCGGAATCTCTCTTTTCCGTAGGAAAACTCATCAGAGAAACAGCAACAGTTCGTTGGCTTTGTTTGATTTTGTTTATTTGTCTAAAGAAAGATCGTGTTTTCAGATTTTTTTTTTTTAATCCCTTCAGGTTAGTGTTTGGATCATCATCCTGACCCAGTGAACTAATTATCTGTATATTCTGGGGTCAAAGTTAACGGGATATTTCGACTCATCCGCACACCAGACTTAGTGTGGTCTCCAGAAGGGGCTGGGGGCGGTCGGTATACCGCTCAGAGCCGAGGTTGTTCCGGGAGCGAACTGAAACCCGGCTGGAGAGTCACCTGCTAGCCTCGGGTGGGGGGAGGTGGAGGGTGGGGATGGGGGGGCGTCGCGAGGCTGGGTGGGAGGACAGAGTGTGGCCGTGGGCTGAGCGCGGGATGGAAGGCCGCGGGGTGGGCGGGGTGAGGCCGTGGACTGGGGTAGGCGGAGGCGGGGAGGGGGGCGGGGAGGCCGAAGTTGGTGGGGAGTGCAGAGGCCGTGGGCGAAGGGGGGAGGTCGCGTACATCTGCTTCTCTTGGTTCTAGAATTGAAACTTTCTACGAAGAGAGACCATAAAATAGCTCGAGATTTTAAGTGCCCACACTGCTAGCTGAGTCCCCTGACAGCAAATTGGAAACCGCGGGGCCGCTAGGGGCCCTTGGGTTTTCGGCGGTACAACTGGGAGGCCGCGGAGCCGCCCCTAGGGCTTTGGTCACCACTGCTCCCGGGCCCCGCAGACACCCTGCTGGCCCCCGGAACACCCTAGCAGGGCTTCGCGACTCCAACCCGCGAAATTTTAGCCCCGAGCAACCTCTTCTGGCGGCCCTTCTTTTAAAAGCAAGTTTAAATTTTCTATCAAACATTTACCCGTGTACTCTTCACTAAATGACTATTAACCAGCACCGAGGAGAAGCACAAACATGGTTTCTCTCTCACCTTTCTTGCTGTTTCTCTCCCCTCTCCAACCATAGAGTCTCAATTTTCTAAGCAATTAAGCTATATATACACCAGGAATATTCGATTTCAAATACACGGGGACTAAAGATTGATGCATGCGGTCTGAGGCTAGAAGAAAATATTTAGTGCTTGCCTGTAGATTCTGTCACCCATCATCTGCTCGGAAAGCGCTCTGTATCTTTCAGCGTGTCCGGCTCTTATGATTGCAAATGGCCCTGTTTTCAAATGGAAATAAGACTTGCAAACTGATTATGTGTATTGAATCGGAATCACTCCCTAGATCCTCTTGTTTAAAATTTATTGAGAAAAGGATGATGGCTGCAGACCTCTGCAACCAGCTCCCTCTCTTCTCAGGGAGGTCGATCTATTTTGCAACTTTTTGCCATTTGAGCTTGTTTCAGCTAGATGATTACATTCCCATTGTGTTACCACCAGCCCAATGCAGAGGTGGTACACACACCGCCTTTCAGCCGGTTCCCCTGTCCTCTCCACTAACACCAAACCCGAAAAATCACATACACCACTTACTTATCCATCCACCCCAATACTTGGACCCAGAGACCAGCTCTAACCAGCATGACTCAGCTGTCACAAACACCAACAGAACTCCGCACACTTGCACTGGGCCGTTGTTCCTCTCCCCTCCTTTCCAGTCCCCTCTCCCTTCCTCTCTCTCTTTTGTGCAGAACCACATACACAGAACCCTCCAGCTTCCACAGACACCCAACCAACAGAATCTAAGTATTTAGCCACGTGGAGAATTTTCAACAACTAATTTTGCATTGGCGTGGCATTATAGATTTTAGAAAACAGTTCATACAGGAAGGTTAATGTCAACTGTTGGGGATGCATGAAGCTCCTTATGCTACCATAGATCTTAAAGATGTTCCCTTTACCCTCATCCAGTGCTAGATTATGGCTAGTGGATGGGTTGGCTTTTTGTGGAAGATTTCCAAAGATTCTCCTATTTGATTTCAGCATGAAGCCAATGTGAAGTGCATATAGCTATCTGAGCTTTCCCTGCTGTGTGAGTTGTAGATATGACACACAGCAGTACTTCCAAAGTTTACTACACCCAGGCCTCAGCCTCAGCATCCAGCCAGGAAACAGTAACCAGCATTTCAGTTCATAGTGTAGGTTGGTGAGTAGTAATGAACGAGCTACAACTTCTCGCTGCCCTGGCTAGGGCAGGGATGTATACTGTGTGCACACCTTTGGTGAAAGAGTTGCGATTCCTCCCAAAGCACACCCAGAAGGGGAGGAGAAGCCGCCACTGCCTAGCTTGAGACCTTCCCCCAACTTAGTCCCCACCCAGAAAACGGCGCCTTGCAGCCCTCGAGGCACCGTCGAGTGGCCAGGCGGGGAGAGAGGTTTAAGCCTCTTTGGCTTCAGAGTTTCCTCTGAAAAAAACCTGTCGCTCCAAGTCTGTTTAAGAAACCCAATGCTCTGGAGGCGCCTGCAGGGACCCTAACCATGCCAGGTTTGCTGTATACACAGGCATAGCCAGATTTGTTAAACCATTGACCTGTTCTCCTAGGTTAGAACCGAGGGAGCAGCCAGCTCAGAGGAACCAGCGCTCAGTCCTCTTCGCGTCATTACGGTAATTCCCAGGTTTACATCTGCGCGCGCGCTCAGCTGTGTGTGTGTGCCGGAGAGATCAGGTAAATTGGAGGCGCGCGGGCTAAATAAACCTATGTTTTCCTAGAGCTTTGGACACCTTCTAGCAGCAGTATTGAGAGGGAGAATGCTAGGCAAGGTGGAGGCCCTACCATTCTGGGTGATTTTCCACAGAATGGCTCCAAGGCACAGTGACTGGGCAAGGGTATCCAAGGACACTTTTCATTGCCTACCGTCTCTGATTTTGTAGAAATGATATTATCAACAATCACCGAAAACCCGAGAAATGCAACCTCTAACCCTCTACCAACAGCCTGGTGTTATTGACAATTTCATCTCGCAATCAAAGACAGGATTTCTGGAAAGGTGGGAAACAGGGAGAGAGAGGAGAAAAGTTTGCCTTTTTTTCATGTTGTCTGACTACACTCAGACCTGCCCTCTTATTTCCATGACTCTGTGAAGACCAGAATAGGAGGGACGTTTGCTACAAATGAGGGGCAGAAACATTTCCATTTGATTCTGTTAGCTGGCCAATAGTGTTCCTACCAACGATGTCTGTTAGTGGATAATGTAGGTGTCGCAAGTGACAATTTTTGTTATAGATAGCTTCAAGAAGTCTCAGCTACAGCTGTGTGTCTCAGACAGCAAGTTCATTTCCTTTAAGAACAAATATTAATATTTCCCCCCAAATAATTAGTTCTCCAGAATTTTACAGGAAAATAAATTAATATTCCAATTTAAAATAGACAAAACTAAAGAAAGCTTTTCTTTACTTGCTTTTTAAAGGGACACTCGGTTTCATGTGGCATCTTAATTGAGGTAATGAATACATTCAACTTTCTTGCATCTAACAAGTTCAGTAAGATCCTCTACGAAGAGAATCCTACATTAATTTTTTAAATATCATGTAAATTAGATATATGAGATAGATACATATGTGTATACTTCTATAACACATACAGAGACAGGTGTCTGTATGTATCCACTTATACCTACAAATGGAGTGGGCAGAATCAGATGTGAATATTGTATTGGAGGAAAGAGTCCTCTTTAACGAGACCTATTGCCTTCAATTTTTTAAAGAAGTGTTTATTTCCATGTTATTGTCCAGAACAATAACAATAATCAATTTACATTGTAGTGCTCTGCAAATAACTAAAAAAGAAAGAAAACAGAAAAAATGGATTTAAATCTCATCCTTTCCAAAACTTCATTACAACTCATAATAACAAAGACAATAAATGTTTAGGAAGCAGAAAGCAAATGGGAAACATCAAATGAGAAGCCTGGGGCTGTGCCTAGATGCCCTCCAAGTAGGGCATTAGGTCACTATCAGAGAGAAACACAGCCTGCCACTTCAGCTGTGGCTTCAGATGAGGCCGAAACTGTGCTGTCTAGTTGCTGAGCCTGCTCCTCCTTTGCTCCTTTGACAATCACAAGTTGAGAAACACAAACTCTACATGGGGAGAGGGAGCATACAGACCCTGGGCCTCCTTTTCAATAAGACACATTCTTTCCACTACTCTTATCCATACCCAATGCCTCCAGGCACAGAGGGTGACTGGGGATAGGATACTCCTTCCAGAAGCTACTGCCCAAAGGAGCCCACGAAAATTTTCTGTGCTCTAAGCTGAGGCAGGAGCCCAGATCCGGCCCCACAGAGGGTGGCCTGGAGCCAAAAAGAACACAATTGCACAACCACAAACACACCAGTCAGGAAGTCAGGAAGGGCCAGAGGAAGGTGGTGTCCAGCATCTCTTAAGAGGAACCTGGCTGAACAAGGAAAACATTCAGCGTCAGCCCTCCTAATACTCATATCTGTCACTTTCCTTCCATTCTAAAAGAAAGACGCATTTGAAACAAACAAGCCAGCAAACCATGCCTAAGAACCGTATCATCTCAGATTCACATTTCCCAACAGGCTTTCTAGTTCTCCACAAATAACATCCCCGCTCACTCTGCTCCCCGCTCTAATAATTGGGGGAGGGGGTGAGCGATGTCTAGAGAGACTGGAGACATCCGATCAGAATTCAAGGCAGCTTCTCACAACTCTCTTGTTTATAGAAAATGAATGTCTGCCTGGCTTGCTTTTAGTTCTGGAAAGGGGTCAGTCTTTATCAGCACGGTTCACACAGTTCCTGGATTTTTTTTCCCTTATCTTAAATTGACCCGCTTTTAAGATAAAGACATAATAGAGAAAGCATTGACCTTACCTGGTCCCTAATGAGTTGGAAGTCAGAAAACCCCGCTCTCATTTCCTCTTATCTCGAGTCGCCTGAGAAGAGACTCGCGCTACCTTTTGTGCGCTCGCGCCTGGAGAGAGCCCCTCACGGACGCGCTTACTCACGCCGGTGAGCGCGCTCGAGAGTGTGAGGCCTCAAAGTCTGAGAATTCCTGCCCGGGGTCTCAAAATCGGAGACCTCGATGCCAGCCCCAGGCCTAACCCTGCCCCCAGGAGGATTTCAAATCCCTGGGAAGGCTCCCGAGCACGTCTTCCCGTTTGAAAGGCCAAGTCCTAAGCAGTGGGAAGAAGACCTTGCCTCCTCGAGGCCCAGGGACTGGAGCGCGCGGGGCCTCCTCCGCCTCCAGGAGTCAGTGCCCCGAGCGTTTCTCGCACCGTCGGCCCCGGCCTGGCTCTGCTTTCCTTCGCGGGCCCCAAGCTACCTCCCTCAGGGCCAGCCCCTATCCCAGAGCCGCTGCCCCGGCTGCTGAAGCATTCCCTGCCCCCACCCGCCTCCCGGCCTTGAGGACTCCAGCTGTACCCACAAGTGTCTCTGTTGGGGGCGGCGGCAGCCGGGACTCCCTTCTCCCCCGCTCAGCGCATCTCTGTCCCGCTCTTCTCGCCTTCCCTGAACCTGGCCCAGTCCCCTGGCCTGGCCGACCGAGAGGGCGGCTTTCCTCCCTCTCCGACCCAGAGCTCCAGGTTCCGAGGCTGCGGCGGGGGTGGCGTGCGCTTTGGGATGCTAAACATCAAACAAGCCAAGCCTGGGGTTTCAGGCCCCGAAGCCACTAGAGCCGCCCTCCAGGGCTCTCGAGAAAGTCCCCGTGTTTACTTGGTAGGGTGGGGGTGGGGGAGAGGAGGGAAGGGGGGATGCTGTCTGCAAAATCTCCCCCACTCTCCGCAGCCCTCGGGGCTTGGGGATGGGTGGGGTGCTTAGGCGGGGGCGCTCAGCTTCTCTGGGATCTTGGAGCGAACTGCGCTGCCCCCCTACGTGGGGAAGCTTCTGGCCCTTCCAGCACTTCAGCGCCAGGGACATCCCCAAAAGGCTGATTTCTCCAGGCCGGAACCTGGGCCAGAGATGCTGGAGACCTAGGGGAGGGCCACTCCAGGCGAAGACGACAATCGGCTTCGCAGGGGGTCACCGAGATGTGGGGTAGGGAATGTCCCCAGCCTGAGGTCTTTTGCTGTGCCCAGCGCGCACATATTTCTTTATCAAAAAGCTTCAGCTCGCGTTCCAGGGCCGATTCCTGAAGTTACTACAATCTCCGGGCCAGGAGCTGGAGCTGGTGGACCCGGGGTGATGGATGGAGAGAAGCGGCCAAGTCTCTGTTAGTCTCGGTTCCATCCGCAGACCCGGCTGAACTCACATTCCCCCCTCCTCCCCCATCCCCAACAAGTAAACAGACTTCAAACTAAGCCGGCTCAACGTGGCAGGGAGAAGAATGTATTTCATAAAACTCCATCCAGCGCAAGGGTGTTAAGGCCGAGGGTACCACAACCCACTAAAATTGTGACTCTCAGGTGCCCCCTCTGGGCCAGGATGGGGGGGGGCAGCCGTCCTTGCCGTTGTAGGCACCGCGCCCCCCGCCCCAGACCAGACTTGTGCTGGGCCTGGGGCAGGTTAAGCGGAAGCTCCCATGCCCACGGAATTGGGACCTTAGAGCAAACATCTCCCTCGCCAAGGCCCTGGGCTGAGCTGTGATTTGACCACCTGCACAACCTGTCCAGGGAACACAGCTGCTCATTCCAACACAAGTGTTCCAACTTCACTGATTTTTGCTTGTTTTCCAAAATGGGAGGCCTCCTGAGATTTTCCCCCACCAGCACACTCTGTAGACCCAAGCAACCATCCTCGGATTCTCTGAGTCTCTTTTGGATATTGGAAACCATATCTCAGTAGCCAGACCCAGGAGATGAAGCCCACCCTGGCCCCTACTCATAAGGCACCAGGGGTGAGGAGCCTCCCAGGAACTGCTGGTCTGGAGCAAGGCCTTGGCCTAGGCAATTTCCCTCACAAGTTCCTAGGGGTGGGGTAAGGTGGAAGTTGGGTGACAGAGAGAGAGAGAGACAGAATAAGAGGAAAAGAGAGGAAGAAAACATGAAGAGAAGGAAAAAGAAATTCTAGGCATGAATTGAGTACAAAGCAAGTATGAATCAATCTGCCACAAACACTTTCAGGCTAAGAGGGACCCACTTTTGCTAGGAAGGTTTTTCAAAGGTGACACAGAAGGGGCAACAGCCCATCTAGGGGCTATGATTTCTCTCTGTCCAGAACCACTCTTCCCTCCTCCCTTCTCTAGGGCAACCCTGATAGTTCCCCATCAACCACATCTGGGTACCAAAGAGACTGGGAAATTCAAAGTAGTAAGAAAGATTGAAGATTTTTTTTTTTTTTTTTTTTTTGCTGGGGTGGCAGGGGTGGCCGGGGCAGTGAGAAGTAGAAAGTTGAGAACAGGAGAAAGATTCCTTACTACAAAGATATTTAGGAGCCCAGAGATGGAAACTGGTGGAACAAAGAGGGAAAGCCCAGCTTCCAAAGTCCTGCCTTCAGTGTCTCCAGGCCAGTAGCCAAGTCAAAAAAATCTCCCAGAGCCAGAAGGACCCTGAGAGGCTGGGGATCCATGTCCAACTCTAAGTGGGGATAGTTGTTTCAGAGCAGAAACGAGACCCAGATAGACTTCCCCATTTTTGAAAACAGCCTCCCACCAGATTCTAATTCCGACGAGGCTCTGCAGCAGATTAGAAATAAGGATTGGTGTTGAAATCTACAGGGACCATCTGTTCCGTAAAAATGATCTCTCATTCAGGATTATTTAAAATGTATGTTATTTAAAACGTTTTAAAGTTTTAATTGTTGACTTAGCTGTATAAGACCACAGGAGACACTTCTGAGGTTTCAAAAAACAGAAGCCTGGATCTAAAAACTAGTCCTTTGGTCTCTTTCTCTTCTGTTCTCCCTTTCCCTCCTGATGGAAGTAGTTCAGCTTTTTTCCTCTATATTGCCAAGTCCCAGGACTGTTCAAGGTTTGGTTCTACTCAATTTGGAGACAGAACAAAACTCTATTTCCCTATGGGACAAGGACTCTGGGCCCAGCTCCTTAGCTGGTTTAGGATCCTTTTAGCTCCCAAACAATGCCAATTCCCATCAGGCCAATGATGAGCCACCCCCACCACCACAAAAAAAAAAAAAAAAAAAAAAGCCTTTTAAAGCCAAATCAAAACCAAACAAAAGGTGGACTTTTAATCAGAAAAAGAATCCTTTTAATTTGTATAATTTATTAGAAGCTTCTTAGGAACTATATTTAAGCCAGATATCTACATAAGTTACAACAGAAAAAGACTGACGCTGCAAATACCAAACTGCCAAATAATATACACAGATTTGTCAATGCCCATAAAAAATATGATGGGCTGGGGACAGGGACTGGGGTTTTGTTTTTGTTTTTGTTTTTTTTTTACAACAAAATGTACAGATTTCTAAAAACTAGGTGTGTAGTCCAACTTTTGACAGCATTTTACAGCTACAAGTTCACATCAAACATAAAACAATTTTAGCCAGGGCTCTTCCCGGGGCTGAGCCTCCGCGGCCAGCGAGCGCTGGGAGGGGGCATTTCCTTTGTGTCAATGACATGCGGGTCCTGTCGTAGAGTCTTTCCTCTCCCCAGCCCCCATCTCCCCTTCAAAAGAAATCCTGGTATTTACAAGCGAGTCCACCTTGCTGGCACAGTGTACCCAGAGTGAAGTTTGCGATCTTTAGAGTCCAGAGCTGTGTCACTGTAGAGCCCTCTCCAAACTGCACCCTGCCTGAGCGAGGGAAACGCATTTCAATCACCTAACAGACACCCCAAAAGCTGTTT
Organism: Mirounga leonina; assembly: GCF_011800145.1. Lineage (NCBI taxonomy): Eukaryota > Metazoa > Chordata > Mammalia > Carnivora > Phocidae > Mirounga > Mirounga leonina. Next base: position 59,338,568 of record NW_023270825.1, on the reverse strand, counting down.
TTTGTTATGTCCTTCTCGGTTTAAAGACTCCTTAAAGAATTGGATTCACTTGGTTGTTTTTATTTTCTTTTTTAAAAAAATTCCCACAAATTTTAGAAGAAAAAAAAAAAGAAAGAAAGAAAGAAAAAGAAAAAGACGTCCAGCAGTTTGGCTTTTGTGTTTTTTCCCTTGGTCTAAACGGGACAGACTCTTAAGAAAAGTCGAAGCGCAGGGAGCGGCGGGTGGTTGGTGACGTGTGGCCGGCAGGAGGGAAAGCGATGAGGCAGCGCGCTGGGCCCGGCCCGGCCCGGGGTCCTCTCACCAGGTCCGACCGTATAGCAAGGTGGAGCAGGACATGGCGCCATAGTCCGAGCCCGAGGAGTTCAGGTGGGACAGGCTGGACACCTGGCCCTGAAGCGCCGCGGGGCTGGCGGCGTGGTGCGCCAGGTCCGGGGACTGGCCCGCGCTGCCCGGCTGGTGGCCCGGGTGTGCACCCAGGCCAGGGCCACCGCTGCCCACGGAGATAGCCGCCGCGGCCGCCTGCGCCGCCTGCGCCTGCTGCTGCGCCTGCTGCTGCGCGTGGCCCTGGAGGCCGCCGGCGCCCGGCGCGGGGGCGCCTGCCTGGCACGGTTTGCCGTCTTTCACCAGGACCGGCACGGCCACGCGGCGCGGCGACTGCTGCTGCGCTTGCTGCTGCTGCGGGCACCCGGCGCCCCCGCCGCCGCCGCCGCCGCCGCCGCCGCTGTCCTGCTGCAGTTGCTGTTGTGCCGCCTTGTCCTTGGCTTGGCGCTTCATCTTGTAGCGGTGGTTCTGGAACCAGATCTTGACCTGCGTGGGCGTCAGGTGGATCATGCTGGCCAGGTGCTCCCGCTCGGGCGCCGACAGGTACTTCTGTTGCTTGAAGCGTCGCTCCAGCTCGTACACCTGAGCCTGCGAGAAGAGCACCCGGCGCTTCCGGCGTGGTGCGCTTGGCAGCGGGGCCATGTTCTTGCTCACGTCCCCCAGCGAGCCCAGGCCGCCCATGCCGCTCATGTTCATGCCGCTCGCCGGGCCCATGAAGCGGGAGACTGTAAGCGACAAACGCACAGCGTCGGCGGGGACCGGGCCGGGCCGGGCCACCTCGGCCTTCCGCGCCCTTGGCCGGCCCGGCCCACCCCGACGGCGCCCTCCTCACCTAGGCCGCCTCCGCCCTGAGAGGCCTAAGTTCCAAGGAGAGTTAGCGCCTGCCCCAGGCCGTGCCGTCGAGGGATTTGCTGGAACGCTCCCCACCTCAACCCCGGTTGCCTCCCTCAGTCACAGGGCTCCAGCCCAAAAGCAAAGTGGAGAAAGGCCGCTTCTGGTCCTTTCTTGCCCAACCCTGGCCAGAGTCGTTGGGTGAGCGGGCCACAGGCGGCGAACTGGGCCCAGACCAAGAGCTGGGGTCCCGCCGTAGACCCCAACTTTGGGAGTTTGGGAGAGTGGGGTGTTCACCTTCGAAAGCTAAAGTCCCAGACGCTCTGCCTCTTGGCCGCTCTCTCCTGTCAGCCCCAGTGAGGGCACTTGCTCGGCCCGTTTAGAGCCCCCTCTGAAGCCGCGCGCCCTTCCACCTGCCTAGACTGGAGAGCCAGCCGGGCGGGTCCCCTCAGCGCGTCGCAGTAGGGCAGCCTCCCGCCCGGCCAGGCCGCACCTCTCTGCTCCCTGCTTGCCCCCAGCTCCCTTAGTTTTTTGGGGGGGTGGGAGGGCGATCCCTGGGCACTCTGAGGTCTCCTGAGCCGAGCAGGGCTGCCAGTCGGCCGCATCTGGGAGACGCCGAATACTCGCACCTGCCCGCAAGACCCCAGCGTTACCAAGTGTCTCTTCTGGGACCCCTCAGTCCAGCAGAGGGAAGAACCCCCAGCTCCCGCACCCTACTCCCTGGCGCGGCTTCCGGGCCGCCCACCCTGACGCCCGGTGCGCAGCCGGCAGGCGCTGCGCCTGCTGGGCTGCTCTCCCCGCGCCTCCCGTGCTCAGCCCGCGGCCCGGCAGTGGGGCGGCCTCACTTACTGGCGGGGAAGCGCGGGTCTGGGTTGGCGCCGTACCATCCGGGGCCCGAGGCGCTGTTCCGCATGGTGTCCTGGTACGGCGGCAGCTCGCTCATGTTGCCCAGGTTGCCGTTGCAGTAGCCCCCCACGGCGGAGTGCGAGAGCTGGGGCACCCCCGCCGCCGTCATGTGGTAGGCGGCCGTGACGGCGCCGTGGTGCCCCACGGCGTGCTGCTGCATGGCCGCGGCCGGCGGAGCCGCCTGGCCCTGCCTGTAAGCCGCCAGCGGAGCCCCGAGGCCGCCGCCCTCCATGCCCACTTTCTTGTAGCTTTCCTCCAGGGGACTCAAGATGTCAGACACTGAGAACGGAGTCGTGTGCTTTGGACTCATCGACATGATTCGGCGGCGGCTGGAGGAGGAAGGAAGAGGAGGAAAAAAAAGGGAGAGGGGGAAGGCGAAGCCTCGCTGCTTTTTTTTTTTTTTTCTCCCTTTGCCAAATATTCTGGTGTTACCTTAACGCCGATCTTGTTGGATGTACACGTAACCGAGTGGACCGAGTCCGCCTTAATTGGCTTGAGTGGAGGCTCGGGGGCTGCCTCGCGTTTGTTTTAGCCCGGCGCCAGGTTTTAGGCAGCCACCAGAGGCGGGGCGTAAGCGCTAAAGCAACAAGACAATAGAAGCCTACATCTTGCCCGAGATAATTAGCTTACATGCTGATGACAAGGTAAACACCTTTAAGTTTCACTTGTCAAGATTTTTAGGTCTCAAAGAGGGAGAGAGAGAGAGAGAGAGAGGCAGAGACGCGACCCAAAGCATTTCTTTCCCCCGCTCCCCGGACACCCCCACCCCATTTTTTGTGGGGTGCGGGCGGCGCGCGGGGGGAGACGGGGGGGAGGGAAAGGAGGAGGGAACCGAGAGAGGGGAGGGCAAGAGGTGGGGTGAGGAGTAGCCGAGGAGGAGGGATGGTGGGGAGGAAGGAAGGTGAATGCTGCTTTGCAACCAACTTTCGGAGTTACAAAGTGAACCACTTTCCAATACAGCCGGGGTTCCCGGGCGGGGACAAGTCTTTAGAGGGAGGGGGCCAAGGGACAGGGTAGGGGTTTCACCTGAGCCTGCTGGGGCTGCTCCTCCCTCCCGCCGCGGCCTCCCAGCCCCGCGCCTTCCCACTGCCTCCGGACCACATCGGGCTTCGCGGCGCCGAGCCCCAGTCGCCACCAAACGAGCTCGCGAGTCTGGGGACGAACCCTGGGGCCGCACTGTTGGTCTGCGTGTCTGTCCGTCTGTCTGCCTCTTCTGCCGCCGTCAGAGGGACACCTCTGCTCCCCGCCCCCTTTCCCCCTACCCGAGAGAGAATCCCAGCGGGCGGAGGGGACGCTGAGCAAGGGATCGGCTGCCTCCGAGAGGCTGTCCCAGATCCCCGCGTCCCCCTCCCCCCACCTCAGGGTCTTCTCAGCGGTCCAGGGCCCCCTACATCACGCCCCCCCCAACCCACACGCGGCTCCCTCTCCCCACCCCCATTCCCGGCCAAGGCAAGCACACTACTGGCCGCTAGTGCTGGGAAGCTGGGGGGCACTAACCCGAAGGGCCATTGCTGAAGTTGCCCCACCTCGAACAAACCTGGTGTCCCCGACCCTCGCCCATCGCCCGGACACGCGGGGTTCTGGGGCTGGAGCTGACTTTCCGAGGACATCACAGCCCCAGCACCCGAGCCCAGGGCCACGCTGTTTTCCCCTCTGATGCTTCAGGGAGGGCGCGGGCTGGGAGCGTCGTGAGTACCCGCCCGCCTGTTGCCGGGCGGAACTGAGCCTGAACCCCGGCGGGACCAGCTGGCCGGGAGGGGGCGAATCCCAAGGCGCGAGCAGCCCAGCAGGCGGGAGGCTGGGCTGAGGCTCGCCTCCGCCCGGAGCTCAGCCATGCAAAAGTGCACTTGCTTCCCCGGGAATAACCAAATATCTTTGTTTAAAGTGGCGGCGTAAATGGCCAGTCGCTTTGTGGCCACGCTGGATATTAGTAGATGAGGATCATTCTGCTTCAATTGGGCGCCTCTCATCCGGCGAGCAAGAAACTGCTTAGGAGGAAGTGGGTTTCCTGTCTGCGCGTTCCCAGGCTTCAAGTGTGAGCCCCGCGCCTTGAGGGTCCTTGGGCGCCTGGAGAGGGGGAGCTGTGGGCTTTCGCTCCCCAGCCGGGCCAGAGGCACCCGCCGTGCTGCTCCGGCCAGGCCCCGGCCTCCCGTCCAGTGGACTACAGTTGTCGCGCCCTGCGTGGCGCAGATCCCGAGACCCACTCAGACTTTCCCCCCTTGGATTCTAAACGTTTTGTTGTTGGTTTGGTTTGGTTTTTCTTTGGCTAAAAAGCCTCCTCTCTGGGATAGCGGCTGGGAGGGTGGAGCGCTCCCTGGCCCGGCTGGGGCCTCCAAGACACTGCGGGGGCCGATTAAGGAGGCTTCTCGAATTTGTTTTTTGTTTTCACATTTTCCTTCCCCTCCTTGTACAGAAGGAGCTCCCAATGATGAACAGGCACTTTTGAACAATTTAATTCAGCAGGTTAGGCGCCTTTCCCATTAACAGCAGTTGTAGTAAGGGAAAGTTGCTTTGTTTATTGGCTTGTTATTGTAACATTTCAGTTCTCTCCTTGAGAAGTGCTCTGTGCTCCCTCAATACAAAGGCAACTTCTATACTAACATTCGCTTTCCTCACCACCTATGTCGCTTAACAGAGGAGAGAAAGCCCAGGGCACCCTCTTCCTCCCGCATGGGCCCACGTTTTCACGCATCCCCCTTGGCGGCTTTGGGGCAGGCAACCTTGCATTTGGGCACCCAGACCTGCTCGTCGGTTGTACCGCGAAGGACAAGCACCAAGACGGTTCCTTGCCCTTTTACCGGGGGGGCTTCTCTGGGGGGCACTCTCAGGAAGACTCAGACTCCAACTGAGCTTTGGTCGATGTGATGTCAAAGCCCAGGGAGCAAGGAGGGAAGACGACGCTGGGTTCAAGTGAACCGTCGAGGAGAGCGGACAAAACTGAATACGGATCTTGTTTGCAGGCGGCCCTAGCCCCTGGGCTGTGTTTTGACTGGGGTCTTCATGACAAGGTGGGGTGGGTTTCCCAATCCCCTGTCTTCTTTCTCTTTCTCCCTCTCCATTATTTCATATTATTGGTAAGTATAAGAAACACCAAGTATAGAATGTTGTACGTCTCTCCCAGTCTCAATGCCATTTAGAAATGGAGGTCATTCCTCACAAGGTTTCTCTGAGATTCAAATAAGATCGGGCCCATAAAAGCGCTTTGAAAGCTTTGGAAAATTGTTAATTCCATTGCCAGAGCTCGAGATTTCTGTATTGTCGTCATTCGTACACCACCACCCTGCCCTGCCTTTAAGGCCTTGAATCTGACTGAAGGGGAGAGTTAGGTGCATCTTGCGCAGTCCCTGAGCCTCGGCCTTCGTCCTCGGCAGCGTTCCAGCTTTCCAGCCCCGCAGCAGGCTCCGGCGCACGTGGCTAGCAGCTCCCCACCTGCCCCCCCCCACGCCACCGCCCAAGGCTTGCAGACCAGACCGTGACCCCCAGCCACACAGCAGGCGCTCAGTCACCGCCTAGAGCAGAGGCCCGAGCTGGGGGTGGGGGGTGGGGGCGGCGCCGGGCTAGGGCTGCTGCTCCACCCAACCCCTCCCCCCCCAACAGACCGTGCGGCCACCTCCCTCCCTCCGCAGGCGGGCGCACCCGCACCAGCTCTGGACTAGACCTCACCTGGGCCTTTGCAGCACCTTGCGGCGCCCGCCCCCAGCCCCCCTTCTACCTCTGCCCCTTTCTCTCTCTCTCTCTCTCTCTCTCTCTCTCACACACACACACACACACCGCCCCACACTCTTTGCCAGATGTGCGGCACTGCCAGGAATAAGCCTGAAGACTAAAACGTCTAGCGGGAGGGGTGGGGGTGGGAAGACTGATACCTCAGTCTCTGAGCTTGATCAAGCAGAGGCCTTGAGAGTCCCTCCCCTGGCCCCAACACCTCTTCCTAACCAAGGCCTCTTCCTAACCAAGGAGTGTCCTTTCTTTTAGCTGCCTCCCAGAGTCACCTTAAGTAGGGCAACCCCGGTTAAACTAGTAATGTCTTCACGGCTGCAGGGAATACTTGGGAACCCTGAGTTCCCCCCTGTAGGACCCTTGCCACTTCAGTAACTCTCCCGAGCCGAGTGGTCGCAGTGGGGCCCAGTTCAGGTTTCTCAAGGAGCTTTCCCTGGTGGGGCCGCAGGCGCCCACCTCAATCCCCGCCACACTGCTTTGCTCTCTGCCGCTTGGTCTGGAATCTAAGGAGCCCCGGAGGCTCAGGCTCAGGCCCAGGCCGGGTGGGGGACGAGCAGAACTGCCATCAACCTTTGCTCACCACCTGTGTGGCCGAAGGGAAACGTCTTTCTGTCCCTCCAGAGTCACTTCTTTGAGAATTTAGAACAGAGGTCTCATACAGAAAGCTGTATGACTTCAGGGCCTGTCGCTTGGACTGCGAGAGGAATGAAAAGTCCTCCCCAGTCCTCACCACCACATTTTTCTAGTTCTCTTCATGGTCCTTCACACCTCCTCGAGGATGGTGAGAGACCATGTTCCCTGGTGCTGGTATTTTGCTCTGAGTTTCATCGCAATTCGTGATTTATTCAACAAATATTTATTGAGTGCTGGCTCTGTGCCAGGCTCTGTGCTGGGCCTAAAAATTCAGTTTTAAACAAGCTAGATGTGGCTCTTACCCACACAGAGCTTATAAATTAACAATAAATCACCCAAATAATATGCATGTAGTTACTCTGTGGCAATGTTACTCTGGGATCCAACTGAGATAGAGAAGGTTTTGATGAAGGGGTGTGTGTGTGTGTGTGTGTGTGTGTAGCAGGGAGGGGGGAAGGTTCTTCACCATTTCTGATCTTAAAATGCTCAGGGGTGGTAGGCAGAGCACTTGAGTAGAAATCAGAAAACTATGGTGCTGTTTACTGGCCTCCCTCCTTTACAGTGAAACCCTGTTTTATTTATCCTTCAATCTTCCAGTGCCTCAAGAAATGTTGAATTAAGGAAACAAAACCTTTTAGCACCTGATTCCTGAGCGGCAAACCAAACCAAACCAAACCAAAAATTGTCATAATCTCCTTTGTGTACCTCCCAGGTTGTACTAGGGATCCAAGTATTTAAGGATGAGATGGTGTGCATGAGTCTGTAAAGCACAAAAATCGCTAGCAAATGGAAGGGGTTATTACTTATGGTTCTCTATCTTGAGTTTATAGAAACTGTGACTCCAGGCCTCTAACTGCACGAAGCCCTCTGGGCCCTTGGCTGTTCTGCGCACAGGCCGGCGGTGGGCTAGCCTTCCTCAGCCGGGCGCAGTCTCCCGAGCCTGGCTGAGCTGGGCTCCCGGGTGCCGTCGAGGCAACTCCACCCAGGGAAAGGAAAACAGGAACGCAGCCAGGCCCGGGGCGGTGGGGGGGGGGGGGGGGGGCGTCGCTGTTCCCCAGTCCCGAGATCCAAGGAACAGAATCCGGAGCCCCATCTGGAAGGCGTCTTTCTCTCCCTGAAGGATCTCACCGGAACCCGCTGCGCCTTTTCCCCAGGCACCAGACTTGAGAGCCTCTGGAAGATCTGCGCGAAGCCCGGGGCCTGCAGTAGGGCGGCCTTCCCCAGAAGGCTTTCGCAGGCGCTGTTCCAGGAGCAGATTCGGAGCTACAGCGCGCTCCCTCTGCTGTTCCCGGTCCTGGCTTGAGCGTCTAGGGTCTTTGACGGCCACCTTCCTTTTGCGGACGCTCTCCTCAAACCATGGCCTCTGGGCAGGCCCTGGGGGTGGGGGTGGGAGGCGACGCTAGGACGTCTGAGAGTAGTGCTCCAGTGTCGCCCTCTCGGTGCACTGGCGCGCTCTGGGGTTGGAGTGGCAGATGAGGTGGTGTGTGTGAAGGCCAGAGTCCGCCCAGAGAGGAGGAGAGTCCACCCTCCGGCCTTTGGTGTCGAAGAACCCTTTCCTCTGTCAGGTCAAGCCTTCCAAGAGGTTGACGCCTGTGGTCTCAGAACCTGCCTATTTTCATGTCACATATTTCAACCTAGAGTCAGCTTGTCCCAGGTTATAGTCAGAGCCCCTATAGTCAGGGCGCCCCCTGGCGGGAAGGGATCTAGGGTAGCCGCGAGTTTGGGGACTGGGTTACAAAGTAGAGAGAAAGGGGGAACTCAGCGCTAGCAGCACCCTTTGAAATGCGGAGAAACCAAGACAGGGGTGGGAAGTAGGGGAGGCTGGCCTGCAACTGCTGCGAGACCCAGCGAGGCCGATGCGAGGAGCCCCGGAGGACCGATGCACAAGTAGAGCCTGAGCCCTAAAGCGAATTGGCTGGTTTCCTCCGTTCTTCGTTCCTGTTTAAATTAAGAGCCTGTAAGTGGGCAACAGAGTGGACGGTGGTGATTCCGTCCCACTTTGGAGAGACGGGAAGCCGCCATCCTAAGGAACGGGAACACCCCAGGAGGCGCGTGCAGTTAGCAGGAAAGTTTGAAGATGAAGCCGAAAGGACAGATTCAGGTAGGATCCTCGCGGCGGCGCGGCTGTTTCGCCCCAGGACCCGTGCAGGAGCATACCACTTGGGATGGCTGAAACGTGCAGCTCTTCCTCCCTTCCATCTCCCATCAACCCGAAGTTTTCGCCCCTGGGCCTATAGTAGTCGCGTTTCCCTCTGAGTCGCCAGCAGCGCTCTGGGGTTTATTTTTTCCGCTCCTTTCCCCCTCCAATCTCCCACCCTTCCCCCAAACCCCAACACTGGGCCCGGGCAAAGTTTTAAGTAGCAGCATTCCCCTTCCCCCTCTCCCCAGGCTCTTTCCGGGAGATTTCCGCGGCTTTGGGTTTTCTGGGGCTTGACCTCGGCTGGCTTCCCCACCCTTCACCTCCCAGGACTCTGGGTCGGTCTCGGACGGTTGCGGACCGATGCGATCCGCAGCGCCCTCTTCCAGCCATCCGGAGAACTGCATCTTCAGGGCCGTCCCGGGGAAGAAAGCTTTGTTCCCAGGTCCGCCAGACAAGACTGGTACTGTTCAGACACTGGTAGTGGTTCCTCCGCCACGAATTTGCTCATCTAATTATTCATCATACTGTCAACCCGACCGTTTGCCTGGCTGCCAGTCGGTCCACCCAAAGCCACTGCAATAGAGATGTTATGAGAGACTCTTGGGATCACCCAGCCTCCTGCACCTGCTATTTGAAAAAGCTCATGTGTAGATCAGGGCCATGGAAACGGCTGTGATATCTAAAGCTTTCCTTTAATTATATTTTCCCTTGAAATCTATTTATAATTTCTCCTTCTTATTAGACGGCAGTTGGACACGTGTTTGGTGGCCAGTGTGGCAGTTCACATTTTCTGCATGCCAGTCTTCAGAAAGCAGTGGCCCGTCTAGCTCGACACAAGGGGGCGCTGCTTCCTATTGCAGAAGTAGGGGGCTAGCACCTGGAAAATGCGTAGGATCAAGAATACTTCTGGAACTAGTTACACTATGACAGGTGCCCTCCAGCCCTCCAATCTCTGGCACAAACTCACCCATCCAGGCTTTCTTACCAATTACTCCCCCTCCTTGGGCCCTTGCCAAGACTGCATGCTCTTCACCCCCTTCCTCATGTGCCTAAATTACTCTGCTTTTGTTCTTTTTCACTTAGCCAGAAAGAACATCATTTCCACCCCCATGACTAAGTCATACCCTTCTTTTAAAAAAGTCCAATTGCCTTTTCCAAAAATTAAATGTCTGACACACAGTAGGAGCTCAATATGTTTGCAGAATAAATTGGATCTAGGGCGCCTGGGTGGCTCAGTTGGTTACACAACTGCCTTCAGCTCAGGTCATGATCCTGGAGTCCCGGGATCGAATCCCACATCGGGCTCCCTGCTTAGCCTGGGGTCTGCTTCTCCCTCTGACCCTCCCCGGTCTTGTGCTCTCTCTCTCTCTCTCATTCTCTCTCTCAAATAAATAAATAAAATCTTTTAAAAAATTGATGGATCTATATTGCACTCGTCTATTACATTAATAAGACTGTTCACTCTGATTGAGTTCCTAATTGTTTCATATGTTTGTGTTCTCCTTTCAGTTAGACTGTTGGGTCCCTGATTTCAAGGGCTACGCCAGACACTTAGACATGTCCCCAGAAATGGGTTCAGAGCACTGCAGCATTTGATACTGTTAATCATCTCTTTTCAAAACTCTCTCATTGGCTTCAAAGTCACCACTCAGTTATGGTTCTCCTCCTCTGTCTCTGGCCATTTTCTTCTTCATTGTTGGGCTTTCCTCCTCCCCTGCATGCCCATCTCCATGGCTTCAATTACCATCTATGGCTGATGGTTCCCAAGCATGTACTTCCAGCCAAACTCTCTCCAGAGCTTCAGCCCTATATTTCCAGTTGTTTACCTCCTCATACGAATGTCCACCAAACTTAATGTATCCCAACCTGAACTCAAATCCTGCCCCACTGGCTTCTTGTTCTGTGTTCTAGATCTAGGTGAATGGCATGAGTATCTCTCCTCCCCACAACCCCCTTTGGCTCTTGTATTAGTCTCCTTGGTCTTCCATAACAAAATACCATAGACTGGGTGGTGGGGGGGGGGGTGGCTTAAACAACAGAAATTTATTTTCTCAATTCTGGAAGCTGGAAAGTCCAAGATCAAATTCTCGCAGGTTCAGTTTCAAGTGAAAACACTTCCTGGCTTGTATCCAGCACCTTCTCACTGTGTACACACAGGATGAAGATCTCTCTCTCTCTTCCTCTTCTTATAAGGCCACAGTCCTACTAGATTAGGGCCCCACCCTTATGACCTCATTTAACATATTTAACACTAATTATCTCCTAAATACCCTATTCCCAAGTAGTTACATTGAGGGTTAGGGCTTTGACATATGAATTTGGGGGACGTGCAGCTCTTCCTCCCTTCCATCCATCAAATTCAGTCTAAACCAGCTCCCAAGCCATATACCTGAATATCATCCTTTTCCTCTTCCTCATCCAACTAGTCATAAAGTCATATCAATTCCACATCTTAGATGTCTCCAAATCCAGCCTCACTTCTTCATAATCAGTTTTTCTCTCCTTTTACTGCCTCCATCAAGGCCATTCATCATCTATTGCCTAATCATGTAGCTCTTATTTCTTCCTTTAGGCTCTCTCCAGTCTAGTCTATGGTCCTTGGCCACAGGACAGAGTCCAACATACCTCTCCAAACTAATTTCTCCCTGCCTCACTACCTACCCTTCCACACTTTACTCTCCAGTTACCCTAAACTTCTGTGGAAGGAGGTCATTGAGAGGACGTGACCACTGGCTGAACCGTGAGCTGAAACTGGGCGATCAGAGACTCCTCACCCCCTCCCCTGTCCTTGGAATGAACATTCTGCTTGCTTTCTCTGCCCCCAGAAGCTGCCCCAAGGATACAACCTTGAGATAGTGATGTGGTGTTGAGACTGCCTTGATGGTATACATAACTGAACTCAGTTAAGGTCTCTATATAGACACTTAGGATTTGACAGACTGGTGGGGAAAACTACTCCTCTTGCAGCCTCCGGGAGAAGCCTTGTAATTAAGTTCACTTGCTCACTAAACCTGCCACCTACTAATCTGGAGTGGTCTGCTTCTTTCTGCAGTCTCTCCCTGCCCTCCTTTTATGGGGGGCTGGTTTTAGATTATCCCTGGTAAGCTCTGGAAGTTGCAAACCAACAACTTCTCACCTTTCTTTTCATTTTATACAGTTTTATTGAGGTATAACTGACATACAATAAACTGTACATATTTATAGTATAAAATTTGAGTAAGTTTTGATGTATATATACACCCATGAAACCATGACCACAATCAAGGAAATAAACATATCTAACCCCACAAGTTTCTCCTGACCCTTAGTAAGCATTCTCTCCTCCCCTCCCTGTACCCATCCCAGTCACTAAGCAATTACTGATCTGCTATCGGATACTACAAGTAAGTCATCATTTTCTAGAAGTTTACATAAACACTATTTTACATAAAAACTATTTTGCACTCTATTTTGTCTGGCTCTTTACACTTAGTGTAATTATTTTGAGATTCATTAATGTTATGACATGTATCCATAGGGGTTTTTTTTTATTATTATTGCAAGTGGTATTCAGTTGTATGGATATACCAAAATGTGTTATCCATTCAACTGTAGATGCACATTTGGTTTATTTCCAATTTGGGGCTATTACAAATAAAGATGCTATAAACATTTATGTCAAGTCTTATGAAGATACATGCTTTGATTTGTCTTGGGTAAATACCTAGGAGTGGAATAGCTTCCATGTGTGAGTGTCAAAGCATTCAATTTTTTGCCATTAAGGATGATGTCAGTCATAAGCTTTATGGAGATGCTCTTTATCAGTTTGAGAGAGTTCCCTTCTATTTCTGTGTGCTGAGAGTTTATGTCAGAAATGGATATTATGTTTTGTCCAGCACTTTTTCTGCATCTTCTGAGATGAACCTGTCATCTTTAAATTTAAATTTTTTTCATTTTTTATTTGCAGTCTATTAATAAGGTGAGTTACACTGATTGATTTTTGAAGGTTAAACCAATCTCGCCTTTCTGGGATAAATTCCACTTGGTCATCATTTGTTATCCATTTTAGATATTATCATATTCAGTTGGCTGAATGAAGGTTTCTTAAGAACTTTTTTATTTATACTCATGAGCATATTAGTCTGTAATTTTTCTTTCTTATAATGGCTTTGTCTATTTTTGATGTCAGTGTAATGGTGGCTTCATAAGAATGACCTGAGAACTATTCCTACCTCTTCAATTTTTTGGAAGGGTTTCCGAAGAGTTTGTATCTCTCTCTTCCCTAAATTTCTGAGTGTTTGGTAGACTTCCCCAGTGAAGCCAGCTGGCCTGGTGTTTCCTTTGTGGAAAGATAATATAATATAATATAATATAATATAATATAATATAATATAATAT
>NW_023270825.1:59300672-59325630 GCF_011800145.1 Mirounga leonina | reverse complement strand
ATAATATAATATAATATAATATAATATAATATAATATAATATAATATAATATAATATAATATAATATAATTAATATAATATAAATGATATATATAAGATTATATAATATATAATAAGATATAAAAATATATTCAGATTATTTCTTCCTGAGTGATCTTTGATAGTTTGTGTCTTTAAAGGAATTTGTCCATTTAATCTAAGTTGTTGAAATAATTATTCATATAAGCTATTTCCTTATTCTCCTTTTAATACCTCTAGGGTTTATAGTTATGTCACCACTTCTTTTATTGCTGATATTGGTAACTTGTGTCTTCTCTCTGTCTCTCTTTTTTTTGATAAGTCTAGCTAGAAGTTTACCAGTTTTATTGATCTTCTCAAAGAATCCACTTTTGGTTTCATTGATTTTCTCTATTGTTTTTGTTTCCCATTTCAATAATTTCGGTTCACATCTTTATTATTTCTTTTATTCTGCTAACATTGTGCTGAATTTGCTCTTCTTTTTCTAGTTTCTTAACATGAAAACTGAGGTCACTGGTTTGAGACTATATTAGTTTCCTATGGTTGCTGTAAAAAATGACCAAAAACTTGGAAGCTTAAAGGACGGAAATTTATTCTCTCCCAGTCTGGAGGCCAGATGTCTGAATTCAAGGTGTTAGCAGGGTCCCACTCTGTTCAGAGGCTCTAGGGGAGATTCTGTTCCTTGACTGTTGCAGCTTTTGGTGGCTATCCACAGTCCTTAACTTGTGACTACATTACTCAAATCTCTCTCTGTTTTGGCATTGTCTCCATTTCACAGAGGTCTTCTCCTCTGTGGTTCTCTTTGCTTCTCTCTTAAAATACCTGGATGGCATTTCGAGTCCAGCTGGATAAGCCCGGGTGATCTCCTCATCTCAAGATCCTTAACTTTATATCTGCAAAGACGCTTTTTCCAAATAAAGTAACATTCACAGGTTCTGGGGATTAGGATGTGGATGTATCTTTTTGGAGGCCACAGGTCAACCCACTGCAAAGACCTTCTTCTCTATATTGACATTTTAGTGCTACAAATTTCCCTATAAGCACTGCTTTAGCCACATCCCATACACTGTGATAGGCTGTGTTTTAACTTTCATTTTCAAAGCAGTTAAAATATTTTCTAATTTCCATTTTTATTTCTTTTTTGACTGTTGGGTTATACAGACTTAAGTTCTTTAATTTCCAAATGTCTGGGTATTTCCCAGAGATCTTGCTGATATATTGTGATTCTGTTATAATCTTGATTCTATTGTGATCAGAGTACTAATTTTGTATGACTCAAATCCTTTTAAATTTATTGAGATTAGTTAATGGCCCTGTATACAGTCTTTCTTGGTAAATCTATGCATACATTTGACAAGAATGTTTACACAGCTAATACAGAGTGTTCTATGAATGTCAGTTTGGTCAACTTGTTTCATAATGTTATTCAAGTCTTCTGGGCTCTTATTGTTATTCCATGTACTTGTCCTATCTATCAGTTAAGACCAGAGAGGTACTAAAATCTCCAACTATAATTGTGGGTTTCTCTATTCTCCTCACAGTTCTATCAGCTTTTGCTTCGTGTATTTTGAAGGTCTGTTACTAGGTTCAGAAACATTTAGGAATGCTATGCCTCTTGAATTCAACACTTCATCATTATAAAATGATTCTTTTCCTCTCTGGTATTATTCCATGTTCTGAAGTCTTTTTTTCCCCCTGATATTAATATAGCTTTATTTTGATTTGGATTAGCGTCATATATCTATTTTTCTTCTTCTATTTTTAGCCCATTTGTGTCTTTATAGTTAATGTGGGTTCTTGGAACCCATATACCTGGGCCTTGCTTTTAATTCATTTAGATAATTTTTGCCTTTAATTAGGATATTTAGACTAGTTGCATTTATGATGTGATTATTGCTATTGTTGAGGCTAAATTGACCATCTTGCTATTTGTAGTCTACTTGAGACTTCTCCTTTTTCCCTCCCCCCCTTTTTTTGCCTTCTTTTAGATAATCAATGCTCTATGATTCCATTTTACCTCCTTCTTTTGGCTTATTAGCTATAATTTTCATTGTGTTATTTCAGTAGTTGCTTTAAGATTTAATTGAACTTATCACAGTTTATCTTCAAATGATATTATACCAACTAATTTGCTTTTTGGCCTTTGTGCCATTGTTGTCATATATTTTACTTCTAAACATATTATAAACAGCATAATAAATGCTTGTTACTTTTGTTTTACACAGTCAGTTATTTTTTAATGAGATTTAAATACTAAGGAAAAAAGTCTTACATTTCACATTTGGTTGCTATTTCTGGTGCTTTTCAGTAGATCCACATTTGCATCTGGTATTATTTTCCTTCTGCCTTAAGAATTTCTTTTAAACATCCCTTGTAGTTCTGATGGTGATGAATTCTTTCAGCTTTCACCTATCTGAAAATGTCTTTATCTTCATTTTTCAAAGATACCTTTTTCATTAGGTATAGAATTATAGGTGGACAGTGGTTTTTTTTTCCTTGCAATATTTAAAAAATGTTACTCTATTATCTTCTGGCTTACACTGTTTCCAGGGACTGCACAAAAATGAGGAGCATTGGGAAGGTTTCACCCCTCCTCCAACAATCTCTATAAACTCCCTCCAGACTCTGATATGGAAAGTTTATTTTTATTACCTTGTGTGAGTACAGTTTCATGACCCCTCCTCCCATCTACCCAAAAGGCATATAAGATTGTTACTTCTTACTGTATCCTATATAGAAATTGTGAAACTGTCACTGATTGCTTCCAGATCAGCAGTTGGTATATTTCTATGTGGAACTATTAGAGTTAGACATTCTATAATCATTATTTTAAGCCTTTCCCAGAATGGAATGACATTATCATGGTTATTCTTCTCTTATTCTCCTCCTAAGTCTCTTATAAATTATCCATCAAGATGCATTCTTTTGAGAAAATGAGGTGGAAACTACAATATAAGTTTTCAAAAGGTTACCTTGTGTTTCAGTTGAAGTTGTTCATTAAAATCTTTGCCCCCTTTAGAAACAAGATATTAAGAGAATATAGATTGAATTCCAGACCACTTATAAGAAATTCATTTGCCTGGGCATTTTGAGAACAAAGTTTGGGGAGCATTCTTAGATAAAGGGAAAGTCCTGGACACATCCCAGGAAATGTTCCAGTCATTTTGGCATTTGTATTACAAGAGAAAGGTAGTATTTTCCCAATTTTTATAGATGAAGAAACAAAGGCTCAGAAGGGTTAAATACATTGCTGAATTACATAGCTAGTAAGTAGTAGAGCTAAGTTTTGATTGTCAGCTTGCTATATTACAAAACATAAGAGGAGTCATAGTCTAGACAAACAGGGACTTTAAAGAATTTTCTATCTATCTCCCATTCATATCTTCTAATTATATTGGTTTTTTTTTTTAGATTTTTTATTTATTTATTTGAGAGAGAGAGAGGGTGAGAGAAAGAGCGCAAGAGGGGGTAGGGTCAGAGGGAGAAGCAGACTCCCCGCCGAGCAGGGAGCCTGATGCGGGACTCGATCCCGGGACTCCGGGATCATGACCTGAGCCGAAGGCAGCTGCTTAACCAACTGAGCCACCCAGGCACCCTAATTATATTGTTATTTTGACAGCAGGATAGTTTGAATGTCCACTCACCTGCTTAGAGAAGTTTTTTGTATTTCCCCCTTCTGTCTAGCCCAGTAGTTCTCAAACTTTAATGTGCATAAAAATTACTGTATCAAATTATATACACAAAATTGTGTCACCATTTTATAGGATTATCTAGAGTAATTTTGATATCATTAGATTTTTACCTTAAACATGATCACATTTAAAACCTAACAACTGAGTACTTTGGGACCACACTCTACTCTTTCCACTTACGACAACGTTCCCTGATTTCTAACGAAGAGGTTCCAGTCCTTTTAGGAAAATATGGTAAAAAGGAACACACTGTGGAGAAGAGTATAGTTATCCTGTTTGTAGGACTTTACTTTCACTATGAAAGGAGCGTGACTAATGTACCTAAAGAGTTTAAATTCTTTTTTGCAGTGAAGAAGATGACTTCTTAAAAGATAAAGTTAAGCACAGAAGTTTTATCTAAGACGGTAGCTCTCGAACTTTAGAGCGTGTAAGGATCACCTAAAAAGCTTGCTTGAAGTGTATATTCTTGAATGGGAGTTCTGATTCTGGTAATGGAAAGTAGCTTATATCAGACTAAACCTTCTCAGATAACAATAATAAACTCTGGACAACACACACACACAATTATTTGAAGGCACCAGAAAGTGATCTTATAAAGCAGGCAGAAATGGAAACTGAAGGCGGTTCTAGTCTTTAATGGACTCACAGGGTGAGAATCAAATTTACAAGGCTCTTCCTGTGAGGGCACGACTCAGACCACATAGCACAGGACAGATAGAAGACAAGCAGAAAAGCCCAGTGTTTTGAGCTTGAGGTATCAGAGGATGGAGTCAGAGGCTGCAAGAATATCTGGAAAATAAAGGAAGGAAAATCCCAGGACAGAGGAAACCATGTGGGAGGATGAGAGTGTGAGTGGGGAAGGGAGACCCAAAATTTGGATTTAAATGCCTCTAAAATCATAGGCTAACTCCTGAAATGCATATGCACAGGAGATATTCCAAGGAGCTCAGCCAAAAATAGTACGTGGAAGAATGTGAAAGCTGAGCAGGAGAACTTGGAGTTTGATCTTACCAAGTTAAATGGATTCAGTGAACACCATTGAAAGAAAGGTTGCATTGGAAGAAAAGACAATGTCACAGGACTAAAAGATTGGTCCCCAATGTGAGGGGCAAATAAATATATCTAGCAATGTGTAAAACCGATGCTCCCCAAGTTCAAGAGAAATCATCTAGGAAATTTAACTACCTAGTAGAATAAAAGTCAACACTCTTCAAAGAATAACAGAATATAACAGAATCCAGAATCTAAAAACTCTAACATGTATTATTAATAATGGCCAGATTATAAAAAAAATAATAACTAGGCATGTAAAGACATAGGAGATAGTTCCTAAAGTCAAAAGAGAAAGCAGTTAATTGAAACAGACTTGCAAATAACCAAGATGTTGGAATTGGCAGAAAAGTACATTTAAGGAGGCAAATATATTAATAAAATATGTATACATTCAAATACAAATTACAAAAATATAATAACTGAATAAATGGGGGAACATTATCAGGGAAATGGAAAATATTTTAAAAATCAAAAGGAAAATTTAAAACTAAAGAGTCACAATATATGAAATGGGAAAACAATCACTGGGTGAGTTGAAGAGAAAATTGGAGATAGCAGAACTTGACAACAGATCAACAGAAATTATTCAATCTGAAAAGCAGAGAGAAAAATGATTGGAAACAAAAGCAGAGCGCAGTGACCCGGGAGACAATATCAAGTGATCAAAAAACATAAAGCGAAGATTCATTTTCATGCCTTTTTTGATCATTAAATAAGGAGGGGAATTTTCTGTTTTAAAAATATTTCTATCGGGGCGCCTGGGTGGCTCAGTTGGTTAAGCAGCTGCCTTCGGCTCAGGTCATGATCCTGGAGTCCTGGGATCGAGTCCCACATCGGACTCCCTGCTCAGCGGGGAGTCTGCTTCTCCCTCTGATCCTCCCCCTCTCATGCTCTCTGTCTCCCATTCTCTCTCTCAGATAAATAAATAAAAAATCTTTAAAAAAATATTTCTATCATTCAGTGAAGATTTTTATTGCTTCTGGCATGACCCATCAGAATTTTTATCCCTGAATAAAGGTATCTCTTGCTATTAGATTGGTTATAGCATTCAAGAGGTCCAGTCATTCCACCAACAGTATGGCAAACACCTCACCAGCATGATCAGTCCACTGAATTGTGGATGCCTTGGTTAAGCTTCAACAACAAAACTTACACTTCTGGGCAATGTGTCTCAACGAAGCCTCTTCCATCTGCTTCATTAGCTAACCAAAACATGGCTCATTATTGCTTGACTTGACTTCTCCTTCCAGCAGAAAATTCATCAGAACTTTTGATAAGTAGCTCTAAAATATATATAATGCATTTATATTTTATATTTATATATACTTCTATATATATAAATTAGCTTCCCCCCCCAGAGGATTGGGAAGAGTGTTGTAAAAGGAAGTCACATCATCTTTTTTTGTCATCTTCCTTTAGTTGATCTCATATTTTTTGAAATTAATGAAATTTTTCTTTCACCAATTTGTCTAGATCTACTTTTTTGTCTTGAAATTGTGGCTGAAGATTTCTCTCCAGTACAATGGATATAGCTATAACTCCACAAGATCTGTCTGTACTTTGGCTAGTTGATATTTTCCAACATGTCTTCAAGAAGGAGAAATAAGTTTCCCTTATACATGATCACATTGGATAGGCTGGTTGCTATGGTAGATGCTTCCCAGATATAATGATTCATCATAGAAATTCTGTGGGCTTCCAGCTAAGTTTTAGTTGTAACTGTGGCTTCTCTTTAAGAAAAAAAAACCCATAAAGGTCAGAAACTCCTCCCATTCCACTACTTATTAGAACTTCCTCATCCAGTGTGAACTCTGGAAACTTTTCAGTTGGCAACTCCATTCACTGCCTAGCCTTCTGGAATCTCATTCTATTTATATGCTGCTTACATTCAGTCAAAAACTCAAGGATATGTTATGCATATTTCTGGAGCTCTTTTTTGTCATAGATCCTTTCTCTCTAGAACTGTTCCACACATTCTAGCTACGTTATCCTTCTCAAACATTTTTTTTCCTCCTCAAACTTAATCTCTGTCTCAGCTTAGCAAAAACGCTACATGCTGCATAAGATCCCTTCTCTGTGTCTTTGTCTAAATTGTCCTTGCAGACAGAAAGCTGGGGTGATCAGAGAGCTCTCCTCTTCTATTTCTTTTTCAGGATCACAGTTCTGAACTGGTTGTGGTCCAATGTCCGAAAATTTGTTTCACACATCTTGTCTCCTTGCAGCCAGTGAGAAGGCATGTTCGGCACCAGTCAGTCATGGCTAGAAGAGGGACCAGTGATCTATTTTTTTTTTTAATTCTCAGCAATCTTCAAACCAAGAGCTAGAGTTAGTAGAGTGACATAAAACATAGAATTAGATTTGGGATGACAATGTTTTTCCTGCCAGGAAGCAGCTATAGAAAATGGTTACATAAACCCCTGTGCCTAAATCCCTCATGGATCAATCACTGCTTCTAATTTACTAGGCAAAGATAACATCATGTGCCCAAAAAGTAAGGGAGGTTCCATTAAATAAAGTACACATTCAATTGGACTAAAGGAAGTCACTGACTGTTGAAGTGCAAGCCCCGTCCTAAGAAACAACAAAATAACCACAAAGTTAAATTGAAGAGACTTTGGGAGAAACCAACCAGGATTTCCAAACTTTGAAGTGAAATAACAGGATCTGAAGTGGGTCGTGTATCAGATGGGGGGCTTTATTGGTCAAGATTCAATTAAAGAAGCAGAATCGGGCGCCTGGGTGGCTCAGTTGGTTAAGCGACTGCCTTCGGCTCAGGTCATGATCCTGGAGTCCCGGGATCGAGTCCCGCATGGGGCTCCCTGCTCGGCATGGAGTCTGCTTCTCCCTCTGACCCTCCTCCCTCTCATGCTGTCTCTCATTCTCTCTGTCTCAAATAAATAAATAAAAAATAAAATCTTTGAGAAAAAAAAAAGCAGAATCACTAGGAAATATAGATGATAGGTAGGTAGGTAGATGGATGGGATAAGGTAGATAGGTATAGATAGCTATACTGAGATATATTTCACACACACACACACACACACACACACAGAGTGGTTTGTTACAGGAATTTGACCTCAACTGTAGAGCTGGTCCAGAAGTCTTTGTAAGGCTGTGGATTTTACCTGACATTAGAGTTTGGAGTTCACAGGGTAGGCAGCTGGGAAGGGAAGATAGATTTAAAGTGCAGGGGAGAAAGGACAAACTAGACCCCATAAGCATGACATGAAACCCACAAGGATGAACTGAAAACTGTGTCAGTTCTCACTACCTCTGGTCTTGATGGCATGAGTGTCCCACAGGAGAAACTGGCACGTGGCTTAGGAGTTGGAAAAGCTGAAGGAGGAGGGGAAGATGGAGCTGTTGTAGACCAACAAGGTGAGCTGGCAGGTGAGTGTAAATGTACGGGAGCTTTAAAAAAAAAAAAAAAAAGCCATGCTCGTTTTTGCCCTTTAAATCTCATACAAGAATGTCTCTTTTGGTCCACCCTAGCTGGAAACATAAAGAGAATTCTGGGAAATGTAGTTCAGCCCAGCCAGTTGATACATTAAAAAAACACAGGAGCACTTGGTTCCATTTCACCAGGGCAAACCAGCAGTTATTAAGTGCAGTGGCAATGGGAAACCACCAAGAGCAGAGCTAGTCACATGGCAGGAACTTGAGTCCCATGAAGTTGGCAGTAGTTGATAGGAGAACCTGCAAAATATTTGTACTTAACATGAATATCTGGCCAAATGGAAATAGAATATTAGCAGTCTGGATACAGAAGTTTAGCTTCCAGTATAGCAGCTTCAGGAGAAGCAGTGGAGAGACACTATAGAGAGGAAGTTCTTCTGCTTGGATTTTTCAGTGTTTCAATATTCTTCTCATGGGCCCTAGGATTCTGGTTTACCAAAATTTATATCAACCAGACTTCGACTGAAAAGAAAAGTATAACAACAACCTGGGGACAATGAGGGAACCAAGTAGAATATACCTTCCCTGTTTATGGGGGAAAACCAGGCTTCAGAGGACCTTTTTTTCTTTAAGAACAATAAGTAGAAAGAAAGTGAACACAAGGGGATATGAAAAGATTCTAAAAAATGAAAAATGGAGAAAATAGTTTTAAGATGGGTAAGAAGAACATGTTTTAAAAAAGATTTTCTGCAAGAACAGGACATCTGCTTAGTGTTTAAAAAAAAATCTTATTCTATGTAAGACGTAAAAGATGATATAAAATAGCAGATTGAGATGGAAAGAAAGCTGACTGAGAGGCAGGCAGAAATATGTAAAGGGAGTGGATGGTTTAAGGAAAAACATAGTTAAA
This sequence comes from Mirounga leonina, assembly GCF_011800145.1. Lineage (NCBI taxonomy): Eukaryota > Metazoa > Chordata > Mammalia > Carnivora > Phocidae > Mirounga > Mirounga leonina. The sequence goes on along the minus strand of NW_023270825.1, from coordinate 59,316,561 downwards.
CAGTGAAATGACATATATTAAATCTATATTAAAAGCAGTAAAGTTCAGATTTATTTTTACAATTAGATACTTTATATTGTGGCGTGTTTATTTTTTTAAAGACTTTTGTTTATTATTTATTTGAGAGAGAGGATAGAGCAAGAGAGCACAAGCAGGGGGAGCAGCAGAGGGAGAGGGAGAAGCAGGCTCTCCACTGAGCATGGAGCCTGATGTGGGGCTTGAACCTGAGACTCTGGCATCATGACCTGAGCCGAAGGCAGACGCTTAACCGACTGAGACACCCAGGTGCCCCTGGGATGTTTCAAATAGATGCAAAAGTGGAGGCTAATTGAATTTAAATAAAAAAATAAAATACAATAAAACAAAAGCTTAAGCAAACCCCCCTACCCAACCAGAAAAAGACAAAGCACGATGTGCCAGGGTACCAATTTTCTTAAGGATCTTTCCCTGGCAATTATGTCATTATTGTGAGGAAACAAAATAATTCCCAGGATCATTCGAACTCTAATATTCTTTCATTTTGTAAAAGATCTTAATAGTAACTAGAGGGGCACCTGGGTGGCTCAGTCGTTAAGCGTCTGCCTTCGGCTCAGGTCATGATCCTAGGGTCCTGGGATTGAGACCCACATCGGGCTCCCTGCTCGGCGGGAAGCCTGCTTCTCCCTCTCCCACTCCCCCTGCTTGTGTTCTCTCTCTCGCTGTCTCTCTCTGTCAAATAAATAAATAAAATCTTTAAAAAAAAATAGTAACTAGAAATCTCATGATGCTTTATAATTTAAAAAATATTTTACCTTAAAAAAAAGTGGAAAGATCAATGTAATAATCACCATTTAATCACCATTCCACTTAGTTACCAATATTTTATGAATCACTTTAAAAATCTCTTTCTAGGGGTGCCTGGGTGGCTCAGTCATTAAGCATCTGCCTTCGGCTCAGGTCCTGATCCCAGGGTCCTGGGATGGAGCCCCGCATTGGGCTCCCTGCTCAGCGGGAAGCCTGTTTCTCCCTCTCCCATTCCCCCTGCTTGTGTTCCCGTCTCGCTGTGTATCTCTCTGTCAAATAAACAAAATCTTTTAAAGAAATAAAAATAAAAATAAAAATCTCTTTCTAGGGGTGCCTGGATGGCTCAGTTGGTTAAGCAACTGACTTTTGATTTTGGCTCAGGTCATGATCCCAGGGTTGTGATATTGAGCCCTGCGTCAGGCTCCACTCAGTGCGAAGCGTACTTGAGATTCTCTCTCTGCCCCTCCCCTGCCCCCTCGTGTGTGTGTGTGTGTGTGTGTGTGTGCGCGCGCGCCGATGCATGCACACTCTCTCTAAAAAAAAACCCAAAAAACCAAAAACCTTTCCCTCTTTTTTTTTTGGACTAAAATATTTTAAATCAAATCCCAAAGATAATATAATTTCACCTGTAAATACTTCAGTATCTCTGTCACATGAAGTCATTCTTTTTTCTTTTTTTAAAAAACTGTAACCATAATTCCATCATCACACTGAATAAGACTTATACTACTTAGTACATCTAATACCTGGATGATGATAAGATTTCCTCAACTGTCTCAACAATTATTTCTTAAAGTATTTGGTTTATTTAATCAGAGTCCAAACCAAATCCACACATTACCTTTAAGTAATAAAGTAATAAAGAATTAAGTCTATAAAGAATTGAACTGACACCAAAGGAAACCAAAATAGTAATATGGAGGAAATACCTGAGAAGCTTGCTAAAATTACAAAGGAAAGGATAAAGAGTTGAAAATGACAGGCAAGAAGCTAGTGATAATGTAAGATAGAATAGAGAACCTACATATGGGTAGTTGGCATTATAAAGATAAATCATCAACACTTGAACAAGCAATAATCAAAGACATAGCAATGAATAATGATTTTAATAAGCTAAAGAAAGAACTGCATCTGCAGATGGAAAAGGTTAACCGAAAATTAATGAAAATACACTAATATGTGTGCTAGGTATCCTCAACTTGAAGTTCTCCATAGATGAGTTTTGGGGTATTGATGAAATTTTAAAATCAGAGCAGAAACAAAAAAAAAACCCAAAACACACCAAACTTGTGGCCGTATTTAATCTACAACATCTTGACATTAAAATTTTCTTTGAGATATGTCAAGATCAGACGTTCTTAATCCTTTTTATAGGTCATATATCCCTATAAGAATTTAATTAAAGTTATTGCTCTTTGCCCCAGAAAAATGTGCATATATTTACTCTTTAAACAAATGCTACATGGTTTTGTTACAACAGCACCCCACTTCAGGTACCAATTTCTCTTTTAGTTAACTACTGCTGTATAATGAAATGTCCAAAACTAAGTGGATTAAAACACAGCAGTAAATTATTTCTCGTGCTTTTGTAGGTTGACTGGGAGGTTCCTCTGCTGATTTCACAAGGGCTAAATCAGTAAGAGAGTTTTCTGGACTAAAGGTCACAAATCATCTCACTCTTATGTCAGACAGTTGGTTCAGACTGTTGGCTAGGGCATCTTGATTTTCCTCTGTGGGGTCTCTCATACTCTAAATCGGGGGGCACAAACTCTGGCCCACAGGCTAAAACCAGTCCTTTGCCTATTTCTATAAATAACTGATTTATTGGAATATGGCCACATTCATTTATGTACATGTTATCTATAGCTGCTTTCACACTACAATTGCAGAAATGAATAGTTACACCAGAGACTATACAGGAGAGCCTGGCTGGCTCAGTCAGTGGAGCCTGTGACCCGTGATCTTGGGGTTGTGAGTTTGAGCCCCACATTGGGTGTAGAGATGACTTGAGAATAAAATCTTTAAAAAAACAAACAAAACCCAAAAAACACAAAAATCAGAAACTATACAGCCCACATAGCCAAAAATATTTACGATGGGGATCTTCACAGAAAAAAATTTTTGGACCCCTGTTTTAGTTTACTGATCTTTAGATCATAGGCTGGCACATGGGAGGAGTCTTATTCATATCTGAATCAGATGCAGATAATGAAATATTGGATCTGATGTTATAGTTTTATCAAACTTTTAGAGGTCTTGGGAGGGAATTAAGTGTCTTTTTTTTTTTTTAAGATTTTATTTATTTATTTGAGAGAGAGAATGAGAGAGAGCGAGTACATGAGAGGGGGGAGGGTCAGAGGGAGAAGCAGGTTCCCTGCCGAGCAGGGAGCCTGATGCGGGACTCGATCCTGGGACTCCAGGATCATGACATGAGCCGAAGGCAGTTGCTTAACCAACTGAGCCACCCAGGCGCCAGGGAATTAAGTGTCTTATGCATGATGTAGAAATGTCAGTAATTATGGCCAGAGGGTAGATGGGAGTAAATACAGTCACAGATATTGGAAGAATCTCCCATCAAGAACTGTAGTCTATTTCCCACCCATTCAATCTGGGCGTGTCTTGTAATGACCAATAGAATGTGATGGGAGTGAACACTGTCACGGAGAGAGCCCAGTCTAACCTGATGGAGGATGAGAGGCCACATGGAGGGAAACTGAGACTCCACAGCTGACAGGAACAACCACCAGATGTGAGTGAGGTCAGTGCGTAGCTTTCAGCCCAGCTGATCATCCAACTGAATGCAGTTGTCCAGGGGTGTGTGTGAAACCAGCAGGGAAACTGCCTAGCTCACCCACGGAATCATGGCAAATAATAAATCATTGCATCTTCAAGCCACTATATTTTGGGGTGTTCTGTTAAATATAAAATACTTGCTAAACATAAACCATAAACAAAAAACTCTAGAAGCATTTAAATAGAACTAGTTGTCTTTGAAGAAATAAAAATCATGTTATTCCCAGATATATTAAGTATCAGATGATAGTAGGGTGATATCTACAGAATTTAGAGGAAAATAGTTATTGGTAAAATGTAAAATGTAGGAATGCCTGGGTGGCTCAATTAAACGTCTGCCTTCGGCTCAGGTCATGATCCCAGGGTTCTGGGATCAAGTCCTGTATCAGGCTCCCTGCTCCGCAAGAAGCCTGCTTCTCCCTCTCCCACAACCTCTGTTTGTGTTCCCTCTCTCGCTGTGTCTCTCTCTGTCAAATAAATAAATAAAATCTTAAGAAAAAAAAAAGAGTTCCATTGTGAATATATTTTCTTACATGCTTATACAGTACATAACATTCTAAAAGCTAAAGATATTTTTGAAAGATGGTAGTAAAATCTTACAGTTCTAATGGTTTTAATATTTTTCTTTTTTCTGTGAACATTTAAGAATCTTTGTCTTAATTTAGTTTTTAAAATTTTAAAAACAGGGGCGCCTGGGTGGCTCAGTTGGTTAAGCGACTGCCTTCGGCTCAGGTCATGATCCTGGAGTCCCTGGATCGAGTCCCACATCGGGCTCCCTGCTCGGGAGGGAGTCTGCTTCTCCCTCTGACCCTCCCCACTCTCATGTGCTTTCTCTCATTCTCTCTCTCTCAAATAAATAAATAAAATCTTTAATAAAATAAAATAAAATAAAATTTTAAAAACAGATCAGACAGATAACATAAGTGATAAAGAAATGGTTAATATGAAAATTAATAAGGTTTCAAACTTGTTTCAGTCAACATTAAATGTTGTTTTTAAATAAATTAAACATTTATTTGCAAACCCACTGAGTTTTTATTAAAGGAACATTGTATTAGAGACATATAAAAGTTTAATTAGCCTGATGGTTTTGTGATAAACAATTAATTTGACCAGCTTCCTACTTTGATGGAATTTTATTAAGGTAATTCTAGACAATTTATTTTTAGACAGTCTTAAACACAGAGCCATATTTTTGTCCTGAACAATTTTATATCATATTACTATATAGCTCAGTGAGAACATTCCTCGTTTAACTAGAAATATAGGCTATAAATTACTATTCTTAGCCTGCAAAAACATAAAAACCAGCAAACATTATATAAAACCAAAAAGGTATTGTGTCAATCAGAACAGATTATGCAGTGGCAACAACAACAAAAAAATCTCAGCTTAAAACAGGTCCATCGTGATTCAGCAGGGGTTTCTGCTCACTGTGATCCCCTGGAATTCCAGGCCCTCAGAGCGGGCATCATCTCTAACAGAGCCCAGCTCCGGACCAGTGGACAAGAAAGCACTAGGCCTCAAAGTGCCACATTTCACTCCTGCTCACAATTCACAGAGCAGAACTAGACACATGGCCTCACTGAACCATGAAGGGGCCAGGATGGACATTCCTAACATGTTCCCAGATGTGTGGAAATATTTGGTGACCAGCTTTAATGACCACAACAGACACTCCTGGCTGTAGGTTTTGGGACAGAACTTCAATTCAACAGAGCTGTTGTCACTTCCTTCAGGATCAGTTCTATTCCATCAGGGACCAGGGAGTCTATAGTAGTAGTGACTAGACTGGCAGAACCCCAAGGGAGTGCCTGGAAGATTGTAGTGAAAAAGCAACTTAGGCATATACATGGCAGACAAAACACGCAGTCACAAACCTTATCATCAATTTTGGCTCCTACTTTTCTCCTGGATATAAAAACTGGGATAAAACTTCAGTCTTTAGGGGATGAGCTATTAAGACTCTGGCCTGGATGTTAATTCACCAGATTGCTTAACCAGAGACCTCGTTTCTCTAAGGTAAGCAAACTCTGAAAGCTTACACAATTGCACAAGACAAAGCAATTAGAGAGTTTCCTGGTGGCCCACGGTTATATTCTGTTGCCCTCGCCCTTCTACTTCCTTAGGTTTTTTTTTTTATCCTCTGCTTCTGCCCTCCTGGCCTACCCATCCTGCCTCCCCAGGCTCCAGAGAATTTCTCCCTTACCCAGATATGGCAGCCCAAACTCGCATCCACGAAGCTGGAGGAAAGTGGGTTACAGTGGATAGGGGTGGTCTGTAGAGACAGGCACTGTAGGCAGTCAGGGCCAGTGAAAGACTCAGGGTCCACTATTTGCCCTCACCACACTTTTGTGCAAATTAGACAAAGACGTTCCCTTCTGCCTCCAGAATAGATGCAGATGTAGTTCCATTTTCTAGGTATAGAAAATTCTTGTGACTCTACAATGGGAAAGAAGGGTTACTAACAAGTCTAAGAGTCAATTGTGCTCAAATAAGGTGAGATCCAGTTAAGCATAGAGGTGCCTGAGTTCACTCTCAGAGGATGGATTAATCACTTTGAGCCTCCGTTTCCTTATGTGTAAAATGGGAATGATAAGCTGTTGCGATGATAAAATATGTGTAAAACTTCTTCTCAGCTCCTTCAGGCCCCATAGTGGGAATTCAATAAAACAGTTTTCCTTTACTTCCTTTCTGCGGGAGCAGCTGGGGCTCATTGTCTTCAGGAGAGCTGCAGGGAGGAGAACCACTGAAATGACTTCCAAATCTATTCCTCCAGGCACTCTACACCCTCCAAAGTGGTTATCTTCCAGGGTCATTCCTGTGGAAGCCATGACAGTTTCTCTGGAGCCTGGGGAGGCAGGATGGGTAGGCCAGGAGGGCAGAAGCAGAGGATAAAAAAAAAAAACCTAAGGAAGTAGAAGGGCGAGGGCAACAGAATATAACCGTGGGCCACCAGGAAACTCTCTAATTGCTTTGTAGTACATCTAACAAAATTGATAAATCTCAAACATATTATGAAAAAGAAAAGTAAAAGAAGCCACACTCCGAAGGCTATATATTATGTGATTCCATTTATATGAAATTCTGGAAAAGGTAAAATTATCGGGCCAGAAAACCAATCTGTGGTTTAAAGGATTAAACTACTGATACATCTAACAAAATTGATAAATCTCAAACATATTATTCCTTTTTTTTTTAAGATTTTATTTATTTATTTATTTGACAGAGAGACACACAGCGAGAGAGGGAACACAAGCAGGGGGAGTGGGAGAGGGAGAAGCAGGCTTCCCGCGGAGCAGGGAGACCGATGTGGGGCTCGATCCCAGGACCCCGGGATCATGACCTGAGCTGAAGGCAGATGCTTAACGACTGAGCCACCCAGGTGCCCCAGTTCATTCCTTTTTATTGCTGAGGAGTATTCCATTGTATGGATGTACCATAGCTTGTTTATTCATTCATTCACCAGTTGAAGAACATATGGGTTGTTTCCAGGTTTTGTGTGTGTGTGTGTGTGTGCAATTAGGATTAAAGCTCCCAGAAGCATGTAAATACTGATTTGTGTGTGTGTGCTTGGCCATTAGTGTTCATTTCTCTTAGGCACATCTCTAGGCATGGGATTCCATGCTGGGTCATATTACAGGTTTATGTCTAAGTTTAGAAGAAACTGCCAAGCCATTTCCCATAGTAGCGTACCACCTTGGATTCCCACCAGCAGCATATGAGAATTCCATTTGCTCTGCAACCTCGCCAGCAACTCTTCACACTCAAATCCTAATCTCTGCAACAGGAAGAATAAATAAAAGAATGTAGTGACACAAAAGTGAAGAATAGTGGTAAAATGCTTGGAAAATTATAAAAGCACCATGTAACTACATATAGATGTATGGTGACATCTTTAAGGTAGACCATTGGGTGAAACAGGTTTAAGGGATACTTAAATTCACAGAAAATATAATTCGGCCAAACAAAGCCTACAACTTTTCTGAGGGGTTTGGTTTCCTATAATCATAACTATATATGTATATTAATGAATCAAGATAGAAATTATCTATAATTTCATCACTCAGACTCAATTATTGATAGCATTTGGGAGTGATCTTTTAAGTCTTTTATTCTTTTTTGTTTTTTAAAGATTTTATTTATTTATTTGTCAGAAATAGAGAGAGAGACAGAGAGAGCACAAGCAGGGGGAGCAGCAGAGGGAGAGGGAGAAGCAGGCTCCCCGCTGAGCAGGGAGCCCAGTGTGGGGCTTGATCCCAGGACCCTGGGATCATGACCTGAGTCGAAGGCAGACACTTACCCAACTGAGCCACCCAGGTGCCCCTTAAGTCTTTTATTCTTATAAATATTTTTACTTATTAGTAACTAATTTACAAAGAATTTTATATCTTTATCTTTTCACTTTACATTAAATCATAAGCATTTCACAATGTTATTCCATGATCTTAAAATGATGATTGTAATATTCTGTAAAGTAGATGAGCTTCTATTTATTTAACCATTCCTTTCTGGATATTATTTTATCATCCCCCTCAATTTTTTACTATTATAAATAATATTGTAATAATCATATCCATGCCTATTGACTTTTTTTGTTGGTTTTGGTTTTTTAATAATTGTTTCCTTAGGATAGATTCTTAAAAGTGGGACTAAAAGGTTAAAAGGATTTGAATATTTTAATGGCTCTTAATGCATATTTATAGATTGCTTTCCAAAACACTGTATCAGCTTATGTTTGCTCCCAACAAAGCATGTTTCACCATTCCTTGGCAATTGCTTAATACTATCATTTTAAAACTCTTATAAGTAATTAAATGGTACTTTTAAGTTTTATATTTATATTTTTTTTGAGAGAGAGAGCAAGAATGTGTTGGGGGGGCAGAGGGAGAGAGAGAATCTTAAGCAGGGGCTCGATCTCATGACCCTGAGATCATGACCTGAGCCAAAGTCAGATGCTGAACTGACTGAGCCACCAGTACTTTTAGATTGTAATTTGTGTTTCATTGATTATTAGTGAGGTTGGATATTGTGGCAGGCAGCCAGGCAGGCAATCCAATGATCTCTGCCCTGTATAATCCCCTCCTTGTGAGTGTTGACTGAGCTAACCCAACTAGAGAAGTGAAGACCTTTAAATTTCCAACCACACCAGCACACTATGTTCTACCCCACAGGGAGGTAATTCCGCTACATCATCCATGCCTAATATCCAGGTTCTGGACGTTGAAGTTCTTTCTGTGACGACACTGGCAAAAATCCCCTTATCAACACCTGCCTTACTCTCCATCATGTCCATTGGGCAAGTCTGGCTCTGGGGTACCCCATTCTCCCTCTCCCGCCTTGTCTGTTTCCTCCAACTGACGGCAGCTTAAAGTGATCACAGATCAAGTCTTTTTCTGGACTCTCTGGGGATATCTGTACCTATATGAAAGTACTTTTTAACCAAAAAATATTCAGCAAGCATGCAGGGTTGTTGTTATTATACATACCAATTTTGATTTGTCCCAGTTTTTGCTACTGATTTGAATAAATCTCTTCTTCGTACCTTAGTCCTTCTGAAGGACTGGGAAAATCCTACTAGATTTTAATAAATATTCTATGTGCTTCTTAAAGAACGTTAAATCATTTAGATAACAAATTGAAACCAGGCTATGAACATTATTTATTTTGAATTTTTGTACGGAAGCGTTTATTGCAGTTGTTTCCTGTATAATCCAGTCCAACGGCACAGATTCTAATGACCTCATCACATCCCAGATTCAGCAGAATTAAGTGTTACTGAGTTTATTTTTGCAGCTACAACCCTTGCTAGTTTGAGTGAATGAGTCCTTCCTCAAATCATGTCCCTAAGTTCAGAAGCTCATCTCATTCACTGATCTTTTTATTTTTTGGAACATTATTTAAATTTAACAAATTGCTGCATGTGATTTATTTTGAATTTAATTACAGAGCCAAAATGCCACATATAATTATGGATGTAAGTAGCATTCAATTCTTTAGCCTGATGGCTTGAGAAAGGCTATAAAGTGTAGCATAGTCTTTCTACATAATCTCCTATGAGCCTTCTCTCCCTGCCATTGAATCAGTGCTGACAAATAAAGTATCAGAATAGCAACTAATAAGAGGTCATGCTTTTGTGCGGAGCCCACCCCCTCGCTCCTCATTCATGTGGATGCTAATGGGATGCCATTTAACACAGCTCAGGAAAATTCATAAAATCAGCCTGCTTGGGAAGAACCTTTGATCAAAGATAGACAAATCACAGCACTCCAGCGGTTGGCTTAAAATAAGTAGTAATAGGACATATTTTCCTTTGTTATGAGTTAAAGCTCTAAAGTACATTTTTATTCTCTAGGAAAGAGGCTCAGCAATCTGACCCCAAAACAGGCCATTGTGGAGAAAACAACTAGTTCATTGATGATAACTCTAGTTTTAATTCCATGCCATACAACTAGTGGGTTCTCAAATGGAACCTGGGTCCCCCCTATTCTCTGGGATTTAGGCTGTACAAGTAATTTTCTGGGGTCTTTCACTGAATGAGAGGTCTGATTACATATACGGAGATTAGTTTACTAGCTGTGAGGACTTGGGCAGGTTATTTAACTTCTCTGAGTCTCAGTTTTTCTAGATGTATTTTGGAGATAATAATAACCCATTGGATTGATTGTTGTGTGGATTAACTGAATGTGTGTAAAGCACTCAGCACAGTGCCTGGTGCATAGTGGCCAATAATGGCAGTTGTTGGTATTAACCTGCATTTAGTTCTCCTCTACGGCTTTTTCCCACTTCAGGTCCTACAGCCTGACAAATAATATATGGTTAGGGACTGTTGATGTAGCCAACGTTTTAATATTGGCCGCAACTTCGTCCCAGTGCTGTGAACTCCGGGGGACTCTGGTGCTGTCTAGTTCGAGCGACCCTAACAAACAGACTACAGACTGGGTGGCTTAAATGACAAACATTTCTCACAGTTCTGGAGGCTAGGGAGTCGAAGATCAAGGTGCCGGCAGATCCCGTGCCTGGTGAGACCTGCTTCCTGGTTCACAGATGGCCATTTTCTCTGTGTATCCTAACGTGGTGGAGAACAGAGAGAGAGGAAGCAAGCTCTTTGGGGACTCTTCTTATAAGGGCAGAAATCCCACTCATGGGAAGTCCACCCTCATGTCCTAATTACCTCTCCAAGACCCCACCTTCAAATACCGTCATGTTAGGGATTAGGCTTCAACATATGAATCTGGGGAGCTCACAAACATTTACTCCACAGCAGCCCCTATTTGGGGCCAACTACCTTCTCCAGCTCTGCCTGGATGGTTTTCATAAAACGAGCAAACTTTCATGAAAGCCTAAAGAAACCTTCCACACATACAGGTATATTTAAAATCTATTTAGGCAAATTGGCCAACTTCTGGAAACTAGGGACAATATCATAAAACAAGTCATAATTTTATACTTTAGTAATTGTCTCTATTCAGATTTTTCATGTATTTACTACACCTTTAAAAAGAAAACTTGGGATGTTCTTGGTTCTAAAGGGACAGGATGAGTTTTAGAAGGCTATTCTAGAAGGAATAAAAATCGAAAGTGACAAAAAGGAAGAGAATAGGAGAGGTGAAGAAGAGAGGGAGCTGGAATTAGAGTTTATGTCCAACAGAGGCTCATATCCATTGATTTTATATTTTTATTTATTTATTTTAAAGTATTTTATTTATTTGAGAGACTGAGCAAGAGAAAGAGAGCATGAGGGTGCCTCGGTGGCTTAGTCTGTTAAGCGGCTGCCTTCAGGTCAGGTCATGGTCCCAGGGTCCTGGGATCAAGCCCCGCATTGGGCTCCCTGCTCAGCGGGGAGTCTGCTTCTCCCTCTGCCCCCAGCTCATGCTTTCTCTCTCACTTGCTCTCTTTTTCCCTCTCTCAAGTAAATAAAATCTCTAAAAAAGAGAGAGAGAGAGACAGAGCATGAGCGGGGGGAGAAGCAAGCTCCCTGTTGATCAGGGAACCCCATGCAGGGCTTGATCCCAGGACCCTGGGATCATGACCTGAGCTGAAGGCAGATACTTAACCGAATGAGCCACCCTGGCGCCCCTCCCCTGAGGGTGATGAGAGCCTCTTTGTGGGTGCTAGATAGTGCAATCTCGGCACTGAAAGTTTCCATGAACTCTTGGAAGAAATGTGATGAATCAATAACTAATACAAGATGAGTCATGGTCTGCTCAAGGAAGAATGGTGGGCAAAATTTGTCAAGAGGACAACCTCATTTCCCATTTTTTAAAATAGACTTTATTTTTTGAGAGCAGTTTTAGGTTCACAGCAAAATTGAAGGGAAGGTACAGAGATTTCCTATACATCCGCTGCCCCTATGCAATGCATAACCTTCCCCATTATTGACATCTGGTGGTACATTTGTTACAAGTGATAAACATACATTGACACATCCTTGTCACCCAGCATCCATAGTTTACATTAGAGTTCACTCTTCGTGTTATGAATTCTACAGGTTTGGACAAATGTATAATGACATGTATTTACCATTATAGTGTCATACAAAACCATTTCATTGCCCTAAAAATCCTTCATGCTCTGTCTACTCATTCCTCTCTCCCCATTAATTTCTGGTAACCATTGACCTTTTTATATTTTACTTATTTATTTTTTAAGTAAACCCTACCCTCAACGTGGGACTTGAACTCATGACCCCAAGATCAAGAGTCACAAGTGTTACCGACTGAGCCAGCCAGGTGCCCCCACTCTGATCTTTTCATTATCTCTGTAGTTTTGCCTTTTCTGGATGTCCATATAGTTGAAATTATATAGCATGTAGCCTTTTTGGATTGGCTTCTTTCTTTCACTAACATGTATTTAAGTTTCTTCCATGTCTTTTTGAGGCCATTCATTTCTTTTTAGTGCTGAATAATATTCCATTGTCTGGATGTACCACAGTGTATTTATCCATTCACCTCCTGAAGGACATCTTGGCTGCCTCCAAGTTTCAGTAATTACAAATAAAGCTGCTTTAAACATCCATGTGCAGGTTTTTATGTGACATGAGTTTTCAACTCCTTTGGGTAAACACCAAGGAGCTCAATTGCTGGATCATATGGTGAGAGTATTTAGTTTTATATTTAGTACCTTTAGTGTGTTCCTGCTTTTTGAATAGTGTCTGGCATTTTCATCTTTTAATTTTTTTTATTTCTTTTTTTTTTTTTTAGAGAGAGAGAGCACAGAAGCCGCAGGGGAGGGGCAGAGGAAGAGGGAGAGAATCTTTAATAGATTTATTTATTTATTTGAGAGAGAGAGAAAGCAGGGAGAGGGGCAATGGGAGAGAAAATCAAGCAGACTTCCCTCTGAGTGTAGAGCCGGACACAGGGCAACCCCAAGACCCTGAAATCACGACCTGAGCCAAAATCAAGAGTTGTGGATGCTCAACCAACTGAGCCACCCAGGTGGCCCGGGAGAGAGAGAATCTTCAGCAGGCTCCACATCCAGCATGGAGCCTGATGCAGGGCTCCATCTCACAACCCTGAGATCATGACCTGACCCGAAATCAAGAGTCAGACACTTGACTGAGCCACCCAGGTGCCCTTGGCATTCTCGTTTTGCACTGTGCCCTAAAAAGTATGCAGCTGGCCCTGCCAGGGACCAATTTAAAGGGCAAGGAACTGAGCTGGTGACTAGGAGCTCCGTCTTGGCTGGGAAGGAACATCATAGCCAAATAAGGGCCAAGCTTGGAGGTCATGGGTACCTAACTAATGGATGTGGGAGGCAAAACTTATGGTAGGTAAGCTGATGTGTGGACATGAATATATAGGAGAACTAAGGAATATATCGGTATCTTGCCACATTTCGGTAGTTCTAAATGTTCAATGCTGGGTTTGATCTAAAAAGAATCAATGAGCTGCTACTGTGATTTTCAACTCCTTCCAGTCTTTCTTGCTTTAACAACCTTGGTTAGTAACTTTTACTCAATTATTCTGACTCAACAGTCTGGAGGGCCCAAATGGCCAACCAATGAATCTCTAAGTGAGAGATTTAAAACTATGGCCCAGGGTGCCTGGGTGGCTCAATCAATTAAGCGTCTGCTTTTGGCTCAAGTCATAATCTCCAGGTCCTGGGATCAAGCCCCCCATTGGGCTCTCTGATCACTGGGGAGTCTGCTCCTCTCTCTCCTTCTGCCCTCCCCACCCACCACTCGTTCTCTCTCTCAAATAAATAAAATCTTCAAAAACAAAAACAAAACAAAACAAAACAAAACTATGGCCCATAGGCCAACCTCTGCTGCCTGTTTTTGTAAACACACTTTTGCTGGAACAGAGTTATACCCATTAGTCTATTTGTTGTCTATGTCTGCTTTCACGTTACAATGGCAGAGTTGAGTAGTAGACAGAGAGACCATATGGCTTGCAAAGCTGAAAATATTTATTACTGGTCTTTTATAGGAAAAACTATTTGCTCTGTTTAAAAAGAGAGGCCAACATACATCCAGTTTCAGAAGAACAGTGTGAAATAAGCACCATATCACAGTTTTGTCCATTTACTATCGTCATTCATTCATGGAAATAAGTGTTCTCATTACTCTATTGTCCAGGCAAGTAGAAAGTGTGAAATATTGCACAAGACAATTCAATCCCAAATATCACTTTTGAGCTGAAGAATCCTCCCATGGTATAAACTCATTTCAACCTTAAAACTGTGGGAGCAAATGAGGTATAAAACCCCTTGTTGTAAATCTCCATTTTCTTTATATTTCTTTAAATTATAACCAAAGCTTTGGGACTTCAAACCTCAATGCACTCTGAGGAATATTATCTAATTTGAGTTTCAAGGGCAGTACAAAATGAGCTTCAAGTTCTTTGGGGGACACAGGGATAAATTATTCCCATTTTACAGATGAGGTAACTGGGCCACCCAGGTGCCCCAATAAAATCTTTATAAGAAGTTTATACATAGAAAATGCTCAGGATATGCTAGCTAAAAGTTGGTCTTTGTCATAGGTACTTTGGGAGTTTTCAGTCAAGAAATCAGGAGTCTTAGGATTGAAGCCAAACAAAGATGGAATGTGAGAAGAGCTAAGAACAGCCAGGGAAAGGAAAGGGAGCCCTCAATCCCCTGGAGAGTGAACATATAAAGACCATGGTTTGGGTGATTATGGCTTTTGATGGCTAAAGAGGAAAACAAACAGTATAGAAAGCAGTGGGATCAGAAATTAACCAAACGTATCAGCTAACTCCATTTTAAGGAGTACAATTTAAGAGAGATAAAAGGCCAAAATCTCCCCCTTTTAAGCTGATATAAAGATAACCAGGTTACTTTAGGGGGCAACTATGTGTGGTTGTGTGTCAGTGAGGGGGTAGAAGGAACACTGTCATTTCTTTTCCAGTCAAGTGATCAAACAGCCATTATCTTGAATTTAGTGCAGATTTTGGCCAAGCTATATCATCTCTTAATTGATACAATACAACTTGAGACTACCATCCATCTTGACAAATGCTTCTTGGCCTACCTAGGGACCTAGGACATTCCATTACTCATGCCAGACACCCAAATGCAGTTTTTTAAGCCAATTTTCACAAGGTGCCTGGTTAGCTCAGTCTGTTAAGTGTCTGCCTTCAGCTCAGGTCATGATTCCAGGGTCCTGGGATTGAGTCCCACATTAGGCTCCCTGCTCAGCGGGCAGTCTGCTTCTCCCTCTCCCTTTGCCCCTCCCCCCTGCTCGTTCTCTCTCCTCTCTCTCTCTCTCAAAAATAAATAAAAATAAAATCTTAAAAAAAATAAACCAGTTTTCACTGTCTGCCAAGTGTCCTGTTAAAGCTAATAACGGAAACTTGATATGACCACGGTGAAAATCAATCAATTTAATAATTGGTCCCTGAATTCCTCATTATTCCATCCTGTAATACCTAGAGAATTTGGTACCTAGCATCAAAATATGTGAACAATCCCGAAATATCTGCATCTTAGGCAAAAAAAAACAAAAACAAAAACAAAAAACAAAAAACAAAATCCAACCACCTTCCTAGTAAGTTGTGTTGGTGTCCTGCAGATGACAGTCCCCTCCACCAGGGGTCTCTAGCTCACTGACATTATCTGAATCTAACTCTTCCCTGAGATATACTAAATCTGTGCGAATACAATAGCCACCAGCCACATGCGGCTATCTAATTTTAAATTAGTTCAGATTATATAAAATTTAAAATTCACTTCCTCAGTTGCACCAACCACATTTTAAGTGCTCAATAGCCACATGCGGCCAGTGGTTCTCACAGTAGACTCTAACAGCAGAAGTATCTAACAGCAGAAAATTCTAGTGGACAGTATTTGA
>NW_023270825.1:59132767-59300662 GCF_011800145.1 Mirounga leonina | reverse complement strand
ATTCTAGTGCACAGTATTTGACTAAATCCTGTGAGTTTAAATCATCACTGTAGAAATACTAGCTCAGGATCACACTGTTAAAGGGCCAAGAGGCAGCACCTCTCCTGCCGGTCCCAGCTAAGTCTTGAGTAGTGTGTTTGAATCCTCCCTTTGTCTAGGTGGTGTCCTGGGTGGGTGGTGAAAACGTTCTTTGTTATCACATTCAACCAACTGTCCCCTCAAAGCCAGCATGTTATATCATTTTAATAATTCATAGATATCATTTCACTTTTTCTATTATTGAGAAAATCAGGGCCGGAAAATTGTAAGAAAAAAAAATCAGAAGACCTTAAGTTTATCCCCAGTTCTGCCCCTAACAAGCTGAGAGACCTAGACAGAGTCAATGAACTTCTCTGGGCCTGAACTGGCTCCTGGATAAAACGAGTGGGGCAACCAGATAGATGTTCCCTAAGGCCTAAGACATTGGAAGTGCAGCAGGACTATAATGTGTACTCCTGATCAGTGAAACCAATACAAGAGGTTCCAATACGCCTACAATGTGTGAGCAGCTTCTGCCTGATGTCACAGATAAGCTCTAAAGTTACCGAATGGGGTGGTTTCCGAACAGTTTTGGGAAATAGAATTAATAAACATTCAGACTATATTAGACTATAATTGCTATTTTTGGTATAAATATCATTTTCCCTTTTAAGATGAGATGACGATCTTAAGAGAGAAAACTAGTTCCATTCTTTATTGCTAATATGTCACAACTAGTACATCACTTAGGTGAGAATAGTTCAAAAATAATACTGTGGCTTTATTCCAAGGATCTCAGTGATGGCCTTAATCTAATTTTGTGATCATTAAAAACAAAAACAAAACCTCCCTAGGTGGCTCCCGACATCATTCCTCTCTGTAAGAGACCATTCCTTGACAGGGATATCACTCTTTTAACAGAAACATAGACATGGGCTATATTCTCTGTTCTACACACTCACATTCTGAATAAGTGGTTTAAAAAATCTTTTTTTTTTAATTTTAAAGAAAAAGATGAGCTTCTTTTCAGGGTTAATGTTCCCACTTCTCTCAAACTCTAAATGAAAATACGATCTGTACCTGGGGTTTCTCCCACAGGTAGTAATTGACCCTTCAGGGAGTGGGCCGAATCCATGCCCATTGGCAAGTAGCTCATTGTTTATCATGTCTATAATCCATAGAGGCCTGAATTTGAGGAAAATAAAAGACAAGATGGAGTTTCAAGGAGAGAAAATTATGAGCAGGAGGAAGCAAATGATTAAAATGGAAATGGTGGTCAGGAGCCTCTGTTGTTTCCCCCAGGTGCTTTGTGGACAGAAAAAAAAAAAAACTTTTCTATCAAACTCCACCTGAATTCTTTCAACTACAATGATGCAAAGAAAATGCACGCTAATTATGAGCAGGAACATTATCTATTAATATGTTAATGAAGCGGGTTTGCTAATGGTGAAAGACTTGAATTTTAATAAAATTTTAAGAGCTTCTTGATTACGTGTTTGTTAGTCGATATGATCATTTAAAATTAT
Source organism: Mirounga leonina (assembly GCF_011800145.1). Classification (NCBI taxonomy): domain Eukaryota; kingdom Metazoa; phylum Chordata; class Mammalia; order Carnivora; family Phocidae; genus Mirounga; species Mirounga leonina. The sequence continues at coordinate 59,299,118 of NW_023270825.1, read as the reverse complement.
CTCTAGGTGGCTTTACATGGAATAAAACCTACATTAGAACTGTATTCTCAACAGGCCTTAATGAAGCAGGTGAGGATACCATCTGTGACATAAACAGTGCCAGCCAGAAATTCACTTCAAAAGACATGTAAACTAGTTAACCGGTAAACATGTTATCATATCTGCCAGTAACAGCTTTCAATGTAGGTAATTTATTTATGTATTTACTTGCTAATTTTTTCAAACATATTTGCTTATGAAAATAATGTTCGATTGAATTAATGGATACTGCCTTTCAATATTGGGGGAATTTTTTTCATCAATAAAAAACAAAACCCCCTCTGGTGTCCTGTTTTGACAACATCCCATACATAGATGAAAACTGTTTTATCTGCCTAAACCCACACATTGTTTGAGAAAAGATGGAAAGAGACACCAAAAACCTCCAAATCAAAGCAGAATTAGCATAGACGCTTCACTAATAAGTTCCCATGATGGGAGAAATTGTGTTACCTGTTCTCCAAGATGATTTTGGTGTCAAAGTAACTGGTAATCCCTATCTGCCTCTCTAGAAGGTGTGTGAAGGCTCTTGGCTTCATCCTTCATCTTGCATGTTAGAAGCACAAGGTCTTGATTAGTGTCTGAACCTGGATTACAACCCAGGGCTTCTGAAGAGAGGGCAGGTGCCGAGGAGGCTGAGCGGAGCCCCAGGTGTAGAACAGGGTGAATCTGGCCTGGAGTCTCTGAGGACTGTGTGCAGTGGGCTGTTGTATCACTGGGCGGCTTGGGGTCCGGGTGTGGTGGGGCTGTGTCTTCTCCACTGCAGGGGAGGCAGTGATGAAGGTGTCAGTGAGGGAAAGCGAAAGTGAATCCTAGAAACCAAGGAAGAGCGACTAAGAACCCAGTCTCAAGTGTGTAAGTGCCCATATGTTTAATGGGCTGAGAATGAAGGAAAGGGAAGGAGGTAGGTGGGTGGGATGAGGAAGAGCAGGGACGGCTAATTCTCGCCATATCACTCTGAGCTTTGAAAAGAGGCTGTGAGGAGAGATTATGACAGGAAATCACTTGAGAAGAAGCAACCCCATCTGAGAAACCAGGGGTGCTTCTTTCTGAGCCGAATTCCTTCAGTAAAGATAAGGATGATTCACCAGGTCTCTTCGTTTCCAGGAATCGGAATACTATTTATGTGATGGTGTCACTAAAACATACTTCTGTGACAGTCATTAGAAATTGCTAATACTCTCATTCTTTAGTGTTTCTAATGAGATTTTTTAAGATCTTTTTTTAAGGTTGTTAAGAAACAATTCCAGAAGGTAATTGCCATTTAAATGGCTTCTGATTGGGCCCTGGGTGAGTTTCTTTGAGGGCATGCTGCCCTCTAGGGGTTAAAGCACACAGCAGAGGGGAGGATTTCAGAGAGGCGAGGGCCCTGTGTGAGAGAAGGAAGAGCTTTCCTAGATGAGTTCGATTTTTCATAAAAATGATGCAGTGTTTTTGCATTTCAGCTCTAGAAAAAATTTATTTCATAGAATGTATCATCTATTCTAAAGGCCTTAAATAAAGCAGCATCAGATTTGATATATTCCTGGGGTATTTCCTTTATTTCTTTTTCTTAAGATTCAGTATGGTGTTTTTAAGATTTAGTATTTGGGAGGGTGTTGGTGGGGGCAAAGAGAAAATGTGTAGGCATTTTTATTTTTTTTTTTATTTTTATTTTTTAAAGATTTTATTTATTTATTTGGCAGAGAGAGACACAGCAAGAGAGGGAACACAACCAGGTGGAGTGGGAGAGGGAGAAGCAGGCTTCCCGCCAAGCAGGGAGCCGGATGCGGGGCTCGATCCCACGACCCTGGGATCACGACCTGAGCCGAAGGCAGATGCTTAACGACTGAGCCACCCAGGCGCCCCATGTGTAGGCATTTTTAAACCATAATCGTCCCCCTATTCCTAATTATCCAGTGCGAAAGTCTCCTCCCCTTTATTGGTGACGACTTTCTGTAGGCCCTTCCACAGGCCGCCACAGGTAACTCTCAATGTTACTGAGCTGTTAGGACCCACAGTCAACAAAGAGCAGAACCTCTCTTTGAACCCAACTTTCCTCGTTCCAAAATCAGCGCGCTTTCCTTTTTGCCACCAGAAAAATACAACTGGCCATCACTTTGTGCATATATATATAAGCAAAAAAATCATATATATATATGATTTTATTTATTTATTTGAGAGAGAGAGAAAGCATGTGAGAGAGAGAGAGCATGAGCAGAGGAAGGGGCAGAGGGAGAAGCAGGCTCCTCACTGAGCAGGGAGCCCAACATGGTGCTCGCTTCCAGGACCCTGGGATCATAACCTGAGCCAAAGGCAGATGCTTAACTGACTCAGCCACCCAGGCGCCTATATATATATATATATATGTATTATATATATATAAAGATTTTATTTGTTTGTTTGTTTGTTTGTTTAGGAGAGAGAGAGAATCCCAAACAGGCTCCATGCCCAGCAGGGAGCCTGAGTCCGGTTTGATCTCACCACCTTGAGATCATGACCTGAGCGGAAATCAAGAGTCAGACATTTAATCAAACTTCCCCACTCAGGTGCCCCCATCACTTTGCTTTTAAACAACTTGTTAACTCTTTTTTTTTTACACAATAATCATGGCTTTAGTGTTGTTTTGTTTTGTTTTAATAAATGAAAGGACTGACAGATAAATATACCACAACCATACACTTTATCATTTGGTGACACATTTACCCCAAACCTCAATTTTGCCTAGAAAGGAAAACTCATGATGAAAAATGAGTATTGTGGTGGAGGCCAAGGGCCAGAGGGAGAAATTCGGGTCCTAAAGATTCAGGGAACGGCTAGAAAAACATACAATAACAATAGAAAAGAAAACTGCAGGCACAGGGTAGACTACACCAAAAAAGGGCAGAAAAGAGTTAAACGGCAACATTCTGGCATAGCGCAGCTGAAGTGCTTCCTCCATCACAGAAGCAGGAGTCAGAGAACTGTGGACCTTTCTGGGTGGGATAAGGGCTCCCTCCTTGGAGGGCGCTCCCAGCTGGGACACTTCTCTTCTTTCCTCCTGCCTCCCCGCCCCCAGCCCACTCTAAACAACATCAGCAACAAAAAGGTCAGGGCAGGCTGTAAAACCCTTCTCGCCACAGATGCTGTGCTGGTGGACAGAGAGCGTGCGGAGTGGGCAGCCACAGCCCAGGGAACGGGGTTCTCCAAGCAGGGAACGGCCGCAGCTGGTATCGTGCACAGTGTGCCCCCCCCCCCCCGCACATAAATCAGAGCATCACGGGATCTCAGGTTTGAAAAGGACATTTCCAATTGGTTTTCTAAGCCAGCTATCTAAAATGCACAAATCCTTGTCTGAGCTTCCCTGGTCAAATGCTCTAAATTTTAGCAATTCCTTGCCTAAATTCCATTCGCTTAAATCTGCCTTTAGCTTGAAATGCATTAGTCCTCGCTCTGGCTGGTGCCGGTAGGTTGAATAGCAAACATTTACAGTAAGATCTATCTTTCCTCAAGCCTGGCTCCCAATACATAATAACAGGGAGAAACCCTCGGCCCTCCCCACCCCTCTAGTCCCACCACCTCTTACTAACACATGGTACAGAGGGCACACATACCGGCGTGGTTCCTTTTCCGATAATGGTGTTGGTGTTATCAGTGATTGTCACTCTTTCTTCACAGTTTCTCAAAGCATCTCTGAAAGTGGAAAAAACAATGCTGACAAATCTCTGAACAAGAGCAACCCAGCCGTGTAGGGTCACCTTCTTTTTGCAAAAGGAACTGCTAGAGGAAGAAAAAAAAGTCTCAGTTATTTAATGTTTGAAGTTGCCTTGGAAAGTGGTCTGACATTCCCTCTTCTCTTTTGAATTGGAGCTGCTTTTAAACAAAGTAGGTATAAATCGATCTGCTAGCATGTGTGTGTGTGTGTGTGTGTGTAAAGAGAGAGTGAGTTGGGTCTCTCAATTGTTCACTTTCCCTCGTGCCTAACCTAATACATCCTGCAGCAGTTTCAGGCCAGTTCTAGTCCGGACCGCAGTCAAAATGGAAGACAGCCACTCACCACCTTCACACCTTCCTCCCACCTCTTCTTCCTTTGTCCGTGTTTGAGGAACTTTATTTTCCCATAGGAAGTTTCCCTTAGCCTTTCGAGATTTCATTCTCAAATCTTTTATAAATTGAACTATCTTTTTCTGGGGAATACGGCTTCAGAAAAATGGAGATGTAATATTCATCACCTCTATCTAATGATGAAATTAAAGGAGGATATCCTCAAGTTTATAAAGTGTTAGAATGTTTATTGTTTCTTAACACTGGAATTCTTATGGCTCATCTTCTTCTGTCAAGTATAGTCATCCCTGTCTTTATTTTAAACCACTATAAGATCAGAGCACTCACTGTTACTGATGAGCATATTAACCTGTTTGGGCATAAAGAACTAAATGACCCAGAGTAAACTTAATGAGAAGAAATTTCCCAAGAAAATGCTAGATTTCCTCTTGCCTCTTCCCCTGAAGATGGGTTTGTTTCTAATTCAGGGCCAAGAATGAAGGTTTATGAACTCCCCCAACCCAGGCCCAACCCCAGTCATCCCAGTGGAAAAAGTGTTAGAACCAAACGTCTCTGCTCAGGCCCCTCTGGGAATGTCCACACCCAGTCCACCCAGGCCTGGTCTTAGAGCGCTGTTGCTTCATGACTACATACATGTTTCACATTCATTTCCTGTAAGACTCATGTGTCGTCCACTGTATTAGGTGCTGATAGGACAGAGGTGAACAATTTACATAGTCCCTGTCCTCATGGCAGGTGAGAGAAGTAAATAGGCCACCAAAGAAACATAGTTAGACTATGCCGTGGTGGGGAAACAGGGCGTGCTCTGCAAACATAGAGCTGATCCCCTGAAGCTGAGCTAGGCTCGGGGGACAGTCAGAAAAACCTCTCTGAGGAGGACATGTTTGAATCAAGGTCTGAAAGATACTTTGAAGAGGGAACAAGTGTGAAGAACTAGAAAGCGTTTGATGTCTTTAAAGAAATGGGGGAGGTCCAGGGTAACTGACTATACTGTGTGTGGAGGGGAGGGGAGATTTGGTGAGTGCAGGGCATTGAGAGGAAAGCGTGGTTCATGGCAAGAAATGAAACTAAATAGTTATATCCCACATAAGGAAGTTTGGGCACAATTCTATGAGTAGTGGGTAGCTACTGCAGGGTGGTAAGCAGATGAGCAATGTGATAAGACATGTATCATATCAACATCACTGTGAGTACCGGGTGGAGAAGAAAAGGAAACATAGAAGCAAGGAGGAGACTGCAGTAACCCAGCTAAGAGAAGACAGCGAGCAGCCCATGACTGGACCAGAGTTTCCGGGAATCATTATGTCTTCCCTCTTTCATTCCCTGATGAAGATAAATCTCTGTGGGGTGGGTCAATCTGTTATTGATGTATATTAATATTTCTTATTATATGTATTTTATGATGCTTTGACATCTTGGGGCCTTGCGGACAGGGGAGGGACTGCCCTTCCGGGGTTTTGCTAATTCCTGGAGATAGCAACTTGCCTCCAAGCATACCTTTCATAGGCAAACTAACCCTTCCCGAGCCTGTTGTCAAAAACCACCTCCTCTATCTCACTTTTGTACTCCTGGAGGCAATATTCCTTTGTCTTCATCACCCTAGGGCCAGGTACTGGACAACTAGGGACCACCCCTACAGCCCAGAGCCTACAGAAATTAGTCGGACCATCCAACCCTATGCTCCATCGGCTGCTTATCCTGCCTTACTCATTTCTTCCCACACAAATCATAAAGAAAGGTTTTTGCCCATGTTTCTCCTTGCTACTCTTGCCTCCTGCCTTACCTTGGCGCTTGCCCACATGGCCCTGTGTGGTGTGGCATGTCCTCTTCAGACTAGTCAGTAATGAACCATCTTTTCAACGGCAATTGTCTCCTGATCTGTTGTCTTCACCATCCCTGAATAAAAACAAAATCCTGGGTACGTTTTTTTTTTTTTTTAAGATTTTATTTATTTATTTGACAGAGATAGCGAGAGCAGGAACACAAGCTGGGAGAGTGGGAAAGGGAGAAGCAGGCTTCCTGTGGAGCAGGGAGCCCTATGTGGGGCTCAATCCCAGGACCTTGGGATCATGACCTGAGCCAAAGGCAGACGCTTAATGGCTAAGCCACCCAGGCGGCCCCCTGGGTACGTTTTAAAACAAGTTGTATCTCACCTAGGTGAGCCCTGTGATATTAAAGTCTTGAGAATCCATGACTAGTTTTCTTTAGACCTAAAGAAGGTCTTCATTTACTGCTCTTACATGCTACCCTACTATGTCATCCACCATAAAGTTTGAGAATATCAAGATAGCTAGAATTTAGAAGGCAACATACTGAAAAGCAGGTCCTTCACAGAGAAAAGCTCTGAAGATATCCAGAGGAGTCTCCTTGAGTCTTTGGCTAAATAATGATCTGCACATCAATGTGAGAAACTCCCCAAGGCTGGGAAAGGAGTAGTAGCCAGAACAATTGTGGGAGATCAACAATTACTAGAGATCAACAGTGCTGGAAGGTATGCATGTTTCCACCAACCAAAATGAAGAGATCGCATAATACATTGGCTGGAGTCCTCAGAAGGGTCATGCCTTAGGGATGGAGCTGAATTACTCCAAAATAAAGCCTGTTCTGGACCTACTCTAAGAAAGCTTAAAATCAAGCCTGAAAGGGATTAAAATTATCCACAAATACCTTAATGCCAGAAAAAAATTCAACAATCTTTAATGTAATACAACACAACACAGTAACAAGTAAATCAAAATACGCAATTCTTTATCCAATTGAAAATTACCAGGCCCTTAAAGAATCAGCGAAATATGATGTACAATCAGATTAAAAGGCAATCAATAGAAACAGAAACAGAAATGATAGGAAATCATGGAATTCATAAACAAGGACCTTAAAACAAGTATTATAAATCTTATAAACATGATCAAAGGTGTCAAGAGAAACATAAACTTGATGAGAGAAATGGAAGATATATATTTTAAAAGACCCAAATAAAATTTCTAGAAATAAAAAATGCAATACTGAAAATGTAGGGCGCCTGGGTGGCTCAGTCGGTTGAGCGACTGCCTTTGGCTCAGGTCATGATCCTGGAGTCCCTGGATCGAGTCCCGCATCAGATTCCCTGCTCAGCGGGGAGTCTGCTTCTCCCTCTGACCCTCCTCCCTCTCATGCTCTCTGTCTCTCATTCTCTCTCTCACAAAAAAAAAAAAAATACTGAAAATGTAAGTGAACTATAAGACATTGCAAAAGACACTAAACAACACAGCATAATCAAATCGTTAAAATCCAGTGATAATGAGAAAAATCTTTAAAGCAGCCCAAGGACACAAGACACATTACAAAAAGAGAAATAAAGAATGATAGCAGACTTAACACCAGAAGCCACACAGGCCAGAAGACAAACAGCACATCTTTAAAGTGCTAAAAGAAACAAAAATACGTCAATCCAGAATCCCATGCTGAGTGAAAATATTTTTCTAAAAATAAAAGCAAAATAAAAACATTTTAAGACTGGGGCACCTGGGTGGCTCAGTCGGTTAAGCATCCGACTCTTGATTTCAGCTCAGGTCATGATCTCAGGGTCATGGGATCGAGTCCAGTGTCAGGCTCTGTGCTCAGCAGGGAGATTGCTTGAGATTCTCTCTCTCCCTCTGCCTTTGCCCCCCTCTCCTCATGTGCACGTGCACGTGTGCACATGGGCTCTCTCTCTCTCTCTCAAATAAATTAACTTCAAAAAGTTAGGACTGCTCTTAAATTGTGCTCACCACAATGACTCCACCATTTTGGTGAGTGCAGTTGACTCTGCTCCTCAGCATAGTTTTCTCACAAGACTTTTAGGATCAAGCAATTCCTGGCCAAGAAACAAAAGCAGAATCATCCCATTCCCTAATGGATTTGGATGCAAACTGGGTTCCAAGAGGAAACACTGGAGAAGAACCAGCCTGGGTCTCTGAGGAATAGCACATGAGATGGCACACATATTTATGCTGTATTAAAGTCACTAGTATCTTACCATACGGGCTGAAAACATCACCGCTATCTGAACAGTTGGACAGGTTTTATTGGGAAAATAATTTTTCTCTTTGTTTCTATGCTTCCCTACTAGTAGGTTGGTTCAGTAATAATGATGTGAGAACTTCTGTTTGAAAAACATTTTTAAGACGAACAAAAGCTGAGAAAGTTTATGGCAGGAGCCCTATGCAAAAAGAAATAATAAAGGATTTTTGGATCTACACAATGAAGAATCCCAGAGATGGTAAATATGTGCATAAATATAAAAGTTTTTCTAATTAAAAAAATATATTTTTTAAAAAGATTTATTTGTTTATTTTGGGGGTGATGGAAATGTTCTATATCTTAATTGTGGTGGCTGTTATATGACTATTTACATTTTTCAAAACTCAACAAATTGGTGAATTCTATTGTAGGTAAATTCTACCTCAATAAAGATGATAACAAGAGAGAATGGGAGGAGAGAAATTGAAAGCCGTGAGCATAAGCAAGTATTTAAAGAGTTTTGCCAAAAGGGGATGATTGTTGGCAAGGGAAGAGGGTCAAGAGAAAATATTTTTATTTTTGAAATGGGGAGACAGCAGCATATTTATATGCTGGTGGGAATGATGCAGTTGAGAGAAAAAAATTGATAATGTAGAAGCAAAAGAGCAAAGTTGCTGGAGTGATGATATCTTTGAAGTAGACGAGCAGAGACCATTCAACTATGGTAACAGCTGGGAAGATAGAATATAAGAAAGCACCTGCTGTTAAGGCAGTGATGTGGTAGAAACCTATGGGATTTCTCTGTTCTGGTTATTTCAGTTTTCACAGTGAAATAGGAACCTGAGTATAAGAATGGGGGCCAAGGCAGAGATGGGAAGTTGACAAGAATCAACATGGTATGAAAGAGTCAAGGAGGATAAGAGGAGACTGAATGATCTAGAGATACCTAGCATGACTGCCTAGAAACGTTAAGGACTCATTTCAAGTTAGTGGCCATAAAGTGAGGCCAGTCGATGTGGTTCTGTGTTTTTCTCCAGCCATATTGTGATGACCTCAAGTGCAGAGTAGATGGAGAGTTGGATTCAACAGGTGTTACAGTTTTGCCTTGAGTACAATGAAGTGAGAGGGGCCAGGGGGCTGAGGATATGTTCAAATGAGTGATGATAATGCTTGTTGAGGAACTTAAGTTGGGTAAGCAGGAAAGTGAGGGCATCAAAGGACTGGGGGATAATGAAGGGTGGGAGGACCAATGGATTAGAATCAGAAGGCTTAAAGATGTACATACCACTTCAGTCAACAATCCATATTTAAGAATTTATCCTTAAGAAATATATATTTTAAATATTTTATTTATTTATTTTGACAGAGAGAGAAAGAGACAGCAAGAGAGGGAACACAAGTGGGGGGCGGGGAGGGAGAAGCAGGCTTTCCGCAGAGCAGGGAGCCCAATGCGGGGCTCAATCCCAGGACCCTGGGATCATGACCTGAGCCGAAGGCAGACACTTAACGACTGAGCCACCCAGGTGCCCCTATCCTTAAGAAATGTTGATGCAGATGCACAACACCTATAAGAATGTTCATTGCAGTATTTTATGTAACAGTAAAATTTATATTACATAATACAATTATATAAATACTTATCAATTGAGAGTTGTTTAAACAAATCATGGTCCTCAGTTAAAAACAGGTTTTGTGGGGCGCCTGGGTGGCTCAGTCGTTGAGCATCTGCCTTCGGCTCAGGTCATGATCCCAGGGTCCTGGGATTGAGCCCCACATTGGGCTCCCTGCTCCGCGGGAAGCCTGTTTCTCCCTCTCCCATTCCCCCTGCTTGCGTTCCCTCTCTCACTGTGTCTCTCTCTGTCAAATAAAAAAAATCTTTAAAAATAAATAAATAAATAAATAAATTTTAAAAAATGAAAACAGGTTTTGTGTGATTATCTGTCAGGTAATACACAAGGCTATGCTGTGGCTTTAGCTGGAAGCTGGTTGATGAATTTATTCTCTGGCATTCCAAATTACTGTTGTTTGTCCCTCCATTGCTCTCATACCCATATGATTATATAACTAGACTCCTTAGAATAATTAATAATAAAGTAAATGAGAATGCAATTAGTCCTTGCAGTGGTTTTTATCACCTACAGATCAGTCATGGAAGAGTAGTCTCCACAGAAATTGCTCTCAAATTCAGCGGGTAAACACAGTGCCCTTTCTCATTCCTGATGATCACTGCTCATGGAGTATTCTGGTGCCCTCCTACCTGCCTGTAAAGTTGGGTGTTGACCACTCTCCCCAGTTGTCAGCAAGAGCTGTGGTAGAAACGTTCAAAGGAATGGGAAAAGAGCTAGCTCCTCTTTTCTGGAGACTGTAGCATAAAATGTATAGTCTATGTAGCGTATATTTTATAGTATGAAATGTCACAGTATGACATTTCTTCTTCTGGAAATGTAAAGGAATAATATCTGTTAGTATGCATATTTGGTCATAAACTAGACATTTAAGAACACAGATGTGGTAGATTGTATCACTATTCAAAATATCTGCTGCCCTTCCCTCCTTGTTGATAGTAAGCTTGAACATGAGACTGCTTTAGAGACTTAAATGTGAGAAGTGATATATGCCCATTTCAATCAGAAGCTTTAACAGCCATTGTATGATTCTGCCATGTTCTCTTTCTCTTCTGAAATGTATTATATGGGGGAGTATTCCTTCTGCCTAGGTCTCAGAAGGAAAACAGTGAAGGGCTGCAGGGACATGTATAGGTGTAAGAAACAATACTTTGTAATTAAGCCACTGAGGTGTTGGGGTTATGTGTTTTGTAAAACTTAGTCCAAGCTGACTGCTATGATAAATTAAACAAACCGAACACTACATTGGATGTATGTAAAAGCCTTAAGTGCATTCAGTAGAATGGAAAAAGGACTGCATTTATTCAGTGCTAACTATCACACGCTATTCATGCATTTAATACTCATATTAACGATATGTGATACATGGTATTATTTGTAGACAAATGTCGAAGGAACCAGGGCTGATAGTAATTTCACACACTGTGACAGCCAACATTCAACTGATTGTTCCCCAATCAAAGATCAATCAATTTCCCAAGTCCACATTCTTTCCACTCTCTCACACTGCCTTCTGAGTGAAGAAATTCTGAGTTTAGTTGCAGCTTTGGATAGGATGGACCCAGGTGAATTCTTTATTTGTATTCCAAATACAGTGAAGGAAAACTTTGTAGACAAGGTCGAAGTTCTACAATTGGAACCATTTCCAGAAAGAAGAAGAGCTAATGACTTATAGGGAAGGGCATTTCCTAGCAAACCATAGTCTAAAACCGAGTTCCAAGGCAGAAATGTGATGGTGGGATGATGAAGCCCAACAGACTGCTTTGAGGGGCTCTGAGGATTCCAAGCTTTAGCGTGTTGTGGGGAGGGAAGCAGTCTTGCTGAAGACCTCCTAAAAACAGGATGAAGGTAAGTCCTGAACAAGACTCATGAGGTTATTGGAAAGTAGGACCTTGTTAAAGTAACCATAGGTAGCTATGTTCACAGGGTTAAGGGTCAATCTAAAGAGAATTAATTAGGATTTTTTTAGTAAATATTTTGGCCTTTGTCTTTCTTACATGCAATGATGATCTGTTATCACGTCCGTGCAGAACTATTATCTTAGAACTTATTAGTTGCTAAGAAGTTAAAGTTCTCACCTTCTTTGGAGCCCGAATCCCTACACTTAAGTTCCTCAGCCTCCCTCTCTTGTCTACAAATTAGCTGGCTGAGGCATCACATAGTGACAACGATGGGAAAAAGTTCATGTTAAACAGTCTGCAAAGGTGCCTTTACAGAGGGACTGAAAGCAACTAAACATTCTAAAATCAATTTAGAATAAATCATTCCTCTGCCTTCCAAGGCTTCACACACATGGGTTTTAGCTGGTGAGGTTTCAGAAGTCCATGATTTCCCACAAGCTGGTGAATTATAGCTTCCCTGGAAACATTATTGCCCTGTTTGAACTCATGCCAACTTTGAAACAAACAGCTTCTTCTATGTCCTTTTGTCCTGCTTCATAGCCCACAACTTTGCTAACGGCAGAAATGGTTGTGGTTCCCAATGCATGACTCTTGATGGAGGCACAGTCTGAGGCTGCGAGGAAGAAGAAGCTGAAGGATAAAGGGGAATTGTTCTTTCCAAACATATATGATCTCTGTCATTTTTCTTTGTAGTTATAATTTGCAATGATACAAATGAGATTTTCCCCCTGCACTTTTAATCATTTACTTGAGTCTCCTGCTCATTACACCATTACATTAACAAGAGATCAAGTGTCATATGAAAATAACTATATTTAAAAGCACAGCTTATTTAAAATACAGAAATAATTATTTATACATTTCTGTATTTTCCATATTATCTTACAAAAAATATGTTAATTTTAGAGTGAGAAAGCCGATATCCTTCCTACATTGGTCTGGCAAGTGAGATTATAAATTAGTTTTTCTTTCTCATTGGCTCAGTCATTGGGCGTCTGCCTTCAGCTCAGGTCATGATCCCAGGGTCCTGGGATCGAGTCCCACATCGGGCTCCCTGCTCAGCGGGAAGCCTGCTTCTCCCTCTCCCACTCCCGCTGCTTGTGTTCCTGCTCTCGCTATCTCTGTCTCTGTCAAATAAATAAATAAAATCTTTAAAAAAAAAGAGAAAAGAACTGAACATTCCCCAAATCTGCTTCATGCCCACTTATATATGTATCACATGCATGTATAGAATATTTACCTACTTAAAATTTAAAGGTTAATAGGATGGTTGTGGAATCAAGTTGTTCAGTTGTTGGGCATACCTAAAGTGTTTGAGTATATACTCATGTTCCTTTCAATCAGTGACAAGTTAGGTGCAGAAAAGAGAACATTCTTGTAATGTTTCCAGGACAACAAAATTCTGGGAGCTCTATTTTATTCATTTATTTCCCTGTAGTCCCCCCACACACCCAAATTGATAAAATGATTACCTTAAGGTAATGTTTCATCTACAAATATAGAAAATAAGGGAATCCTATGCTCTCTCTACATTTTGACTTTATATGTAACATTCCCTGCAGTGAATTAGGAGCACCATTGAACACTTGGTCAGACAAATGACTGAATCCATCAGTGTGATTAGGCAGTAAAAACAGCTTCCCAGGAAAAGCAGTTACTTCTTTACTCACCATACCAGGTTTCTTTTGTCTTTTCCTGATATGTTGTGTTTCTTGCTCTGTATTTCAATTTTATTGTAAAACAAACAAACAAAAAACCACCTCTCTTGTCATTGCACTAATGCTTCTCTGACAATTTCAGACCCTGACATATGATGATTCAGGTTGCCTCTAGTTGAGAATTTACCTCCCAAGTTTAATGTAAATGTAAGCTGATAACTTCTTTAAGAGGAAGAGGGGCTTGCTCAACACACTATCCTTCAATAAAGCAGGAGGAGGAAAGTCTAACAGACATCTCAGATGAGAGATTCAAGGGCCCTTTTAATTTTAATGGACTGTTTGGCACTTTCGTCTCTAGTTTAATTTGCAAACAGCTTCCATTCCCCATCGAGTGAATTCTGCCAAGTATGTTATCCAGCCCCTAGGAAAGAAGGAGGGGGGGGACAGTTGGTATTGGAAGGAGAGAAAAGGGACAGTCCAATTCAGAGCTTTTAACTAGGAAATCCATTTGAAAACCTGTTGACTCATAAAGGACCACCCAGTCGGAATGCAGAAGGAAATTAAGCATGACCAAGGTCCCCTCAAATGTTCTTCCCATAATACTCTACTCACAGGAGCAATAGTGAAACTATAGCAGCTTTTGAAATTACATGACCTCAATAAGACCTGGAGATTTGTATTGGCTCATAGAGTAGGGTATTGAAGAGAAAATGTTCTTTTACCTCTAAAACATGATGATGCTACTTTTCTGGATAAACAATAAAAACTTCCCACTGAACATGGTTGGAAAAAATAAGAACCCCGTGTTTTTGAAATTTGGGGGTATGTGTGTGACTGTTTCATAGTCTAATTGATTCTTCCTCGTTAAATGCCCACTCTATATGGGTCAGCATTGAAGGGAGCACTGTTTGTTTCTTGGTGAGCTTATAGACTGAGTAGCATGAATGGTGGGTAAAAAGGAGAAAGGGGAATGTCATATACCTTCAGTTATTAGTCTGGATTGGGGGGTTGGAGGTGAGTTAAACGATGCAGAATTGGAATTCTAAAAATAATTAAGGAACCATTTAGTAAATTCCCTCCCACATATGACTTGGAAAAATGATGAACGACCCGGAGCAAGAAAATTTTTTCAGGCAGATCTTGAATAGTAAAGGATGCAATCACATCTGTAGAAATGATCATGCCCTGGGGGAGGGAGACTACTTTCTCAGCATTGCAAAAGCTCCTCTCTCTATTGTTCTTGTTTACAGATTACCTGCCTAGGCTGGTTGACTGAAACACATAGAACAGATAAACTTGGTTAACAAACTATTTAACCATGCTAAGCCCAAAATTAGCCTGCCTGAACATTTTATTCCTAAGTCTAAGATGGTTTAAAGCAGTAAAGTGCATGTGTGTATGTAAGAGGCAAGTTAATTGTGTGTGTAAGAGGCAAGGGAATAAGAAACATCTAAACACCATTGTTAGAAGGGAAGGTGTAGGTTAACCTGGGCTCAAATAACTTCCTTCTAACCCATCAGTAGCACATTATCTAAGATTCTAAAGTGCTAAATTGGTCAGATAAGAGACTTGCTAAGATGTAGGATCCTCTGAACAATGAGGAAAGAAAATTGAAGTGAAAATTGCAATCTCCACCCACAAGAGACTTAAGTGAGATGAAGTGAAAAGTGTTTACAATGGAAGAAAAGAGGGAAAATGTGAAGAGGATGATATTTAATAATAAAGATAACACTGGAGACCCAGGAAGGAGGAAGATGACTAGGGAAAGGGCCAGCAAAGCCAAAGTCATAAAGCTCCACAGGGGTCTGGGCCTGGGGGTTGGGAAAGCTTAGAGGAGCTTATCAGAGTCAGCGGGGACTCTGCCGAACGCTGAGTGGACAACTGGTGCCAAGGCAGAAGCAGCAGATGTTTTTCTGGAAGAAGAATGGTGGAAGGATAGTCACGGGAAAACACTGTGCCCTGCAACAGGAGCTGTGTCTCACTGATTGCAGGACAAGAATGCACACAGACAGACGTAGGGGCAACGCAGATGCTGTGCGCACAAGCTGGAGGTGTGGAGGACAGGAGAGAAGGGAAAGGGAAGGAAAGAGAGAAGGGAGGAAGGGAAAAACAGAGACACAGAAAGAGGCTAAAGAACACATCTCTTAGAGAACCATCTGTAAGGTAACCAGGACTACCAACTGGGAGAAATAAAACATAAAGAATGGGAAATCCTTCCCACCATGCAGTGAGTGAAATATGCGGGACCTGGAGCTAGAATGCGCGCGTTCAGACCCTCTCTGTCACCTCCTAGCTGTGTGACCCTGGACGGCTTACTTATAACCTCTTTGGCCTTTAGTTTCCTCATCTGTAAAGTGGGGCTAGCAGTTTCATCTCATGGGGTTGTTGTGAAAACTGAGTTTATTGAGTGAAAGAACTTAGAATATTGCCTGGTATCCAGGAAACATCAATAAATGTTAGAAACTACTGTGATACCATGTGATCAGCTTCTGTGAGTGGCCCTGAGGTATCCATAAGACTAGTTTATGGGGGTGCCTGGGTGGCTCAGTTGGTTAAGCGTCTGCCTTCGGCTCAGGTCATGATCTTGGGGTCCTGGGATCGAGTCCCACATTGGGCTCTCTGCTCAGCAGGAAGCCTGCTTCTCCCTCTCCCTCTCCCTTTGTGCTCTCTCTCCCTCTCTTGCTCTCTCTCAAATAAATAAATAAAATCTTCAAATAAAAAAAGACTAGTTTATGATGGTTGGGCAGTATATACCTTGTCACATCAAAATTACAATTGTCCTCCTTAGGGCGGTTTGCAAGGCGGCTAAATGTGGGTTAAACAAAGGATGATGATAACATTTTATGAGGTTTACAACTGCTTTCGACAAGTCACTTACTCCCACCCACTGAGCCTTGGTTTCTGTCTGTAAAATGGGGGTATGATACATACAATACCTAAGCTTTCCGTGAGATGAACTGTGAAAGTGTCTAGAACAATGTCTGGAACACAGTAAGTTTCAAAATAGAGTGTGAATCCCCTTTGGTTGGTCATGGGCAGCAGGTTTAAAATACTCTCATTAGGGAGGGAGAGCCTAACTGTTCTCCCAGCTGCCTGTAGAGAGGCCTTGGTTTAGCTTCTCTTGTCAGCGCCTAGAAGAACTGATCTTTTAGGTCACACAGAAAACTGACATTTACCTTTCGCAGCTTATCTCAAGTGTGAACAGAAGAAAAATGACAGCCTGAGTCTTTAAAATGGGTCAGTGGTGATGGGAATATATTTTTAACTCTTCCCTGCAGTTTTTCCTCTCTAAAAGAAGGGGCTTAAAGGAAAGGACCAAGAGGAAGCAGGTAACAGTTTCTACACGATGGCTCCTGATGCTAATGTCACAGGAAATTTCTGCCCCCTTCCTGCCCAGGATACCAGCTGGCTTGCTGGTGGGCATCCTGCTATGGCTTTGACCACCTCACTGGGAAGCAGCTCTTTCTTATCGGGGTTGGACCTCTGGATGAATTTGGCTGAGGACATGCTCTCCCAAAGAGCCTCCTGGGAAGAGGGGCTCCATGATTCAGACCCCTCAGTATGGACCTCAACTTCAGTAGGCTTTCTCCACTTTGCACACCCCAAGACCTACTTCCTCTGTAACTCCAGGAAAAGAAAAGGCAAGAAACTGAACAGGTGGTGATTTTGCCCTTTCTCCTAAATATTCAGGTCTTTGCCACCACCAATAGCAGAAAACAAAGCTACAGATCTTTACCTCCATTCTTGGAGAAAACACTCCTTCTGGAGGAAGAGCATGGAAGAGCCAAGCACCCAGCCAGCTGACCACAGGGGCAAGTCCCAGCCAGGGCCTTCTTCAGAAATCCTTTCCTCCTTTTCTTTCCCATCTGTTCTGCCAGGGCTAACTGGGAAGCCCCTAGGGTGGTTTCCAATATAAGTCTTACAATGTCCAGGCTCCCTCCCCAGCAATCATTTATTAGAAAGAGGTTTTATGATACAAATTTGATAATCTCCCATGCACACTGGCACTGTTCTAATTGAAGTTGTAAGCCCATAAAATTCAAGCCCTTTGTCTTCCTGAAGGCCACAAGGTTTAAAAAGTTTTAAAAAGATACTATTGTCCTCTCTAACACCCACGACATTGTCACCAGGGACTGATTAAACAGAGTCCTGAATTGAAACAGTGCGGATTTTGTCTAGGTCCTTTTCAGGCCTGACAATGCCCTTTTCAGTTCCCAAGACAAAAGGAGGTTTAAGGATCGAGATTCTTCCGAGATAACCGCATCCATATGGAAGGCAAGGTGGCCAGCAGCTGAGACCCAAACACCCCACTCCCTTCCCCCTCTGTCCTCTCTCTCCCCACCCCCCAAAATTCCAGGTGATAACACAGCCTCAGCCACCCTACCTGGGGGCGGGGGAGAAAAGAGGGGAAGAAAACTAGGGTCTCAAACTGGCTCAGTGCCTACTCCTCACAGGCCTCACCGAGCCCTTGCTCCCTTCCCTGGATCCCATGCCTGAACCTACTCTCCTCAAGCACATCTCCTTGCAGTGGGCACCAGGGAGGCTGCTCGTCACTTCACCAAGAGGGGAAACACTTGCATAGGAAGCTCTGCAGCTCCCTATACCCAGGCGAAGGGCAGTTACAAATTCCAAGGGTGGAACCCTGGATCTCCGAGCTTAGAGTGTATCAGGACCGCGGGAGAAATGAGACCCACCAGCAGGTCCCACACCTTTGTTGGCCCACCCTGGCTCTCCAAATTGGTCTTCCCGCAGCTGGCAGCCCGGAGGAGGGTCACTTCCCCACCACCCTTTGATTTCTTCATTGCGCTACCCTCCCTCTCCCCATTCCACTCCAGCCTTGTGTAGAGCTAAGAAGAGGGAGGAAATCACAGATGTCAAGCGAGGCACTCGCAGGCTTAATTGGGATTTACAAATTCTACGGGTGCTCGGGTGCTCCTCAGGTCCAGAAAAGGACAGCTTGCGACCAGGCCTGAGCTGCTCCAACGCAGTACGCTCTGCCCCCAGTCTCCAGAGAGTCCTCGTGGGGAAGCTTATTGTCTTATCCTGGCCAACTGGGTTGACTTTTGGTGTCTGAAACACCAGCAGCTTCGGGAGCCCAGAGGGGTCTCCAAGTCAGCTCCCGCCACCTCCCGCAGACAGGGATCCCAGGGTTTCCTTGGCTTTATCCCCGCACCTCCCTCCCTCCACCCCTTCCCCCAACATCTTCCTAGAGCTGCGTCGGGACTGAGACCTGCCCTTCCACCCAGCCCGGGGTGGGGAGAATGGACTGGCGCCCTGAACTCCGGTCCGGAAAGCACAGCTTCCATCTACGTTCCCGGCAGGCGCTCAGGGGACCTAACCCTACACATTTTATTCTCGCACCACAAGGAGGAAAATATTCTATTTCTTTAAAAATAAGTTGCTTCCCATACAAATAGCTATTTAAAAATATACAAATAAGGTTTAAGCAATAAAAATCTAGCTCTGGGGCTGGCAGTCGAGGGAAGAGGAGAGGGGGAAATGCTGGCTAAAGTTCCCTGCTCAGCGGCTGGGGGAGCGCGGGGCAGGGGACCCCTGCGCCGAAGGAGATGGGGCCCGAAGAGAGGTGGGGCCGGGGGAACACTCCGGATCTCGGCTTCCAGCCCTGCTTCGGCCGCAGAGCCACTCCAAAGTCCGGGGTAGCCCGAGGTGCCCGCGCCCCGCAACGGCCTCACCAGTTCCAGGAGACCAGGGTTGGGGGCGCTAAGTGCTGGTAGGCGGGGAAGAGGCCGAGAGCCGAGCAAGGCCCGAAGGCGGCATAGCCTGGCAGAGGGCAGCTGGCGGCCGGGGACGCGCCGCTCTTGTCCTGGGCGGAGGCCGTGCTCAGATCGCCGCTGCCGCAAGGCTGCCCGTCGCGCACCAGCACGGGGACCACCACGCGGCGCAGCAGGCCCGGGGCGGCGCGCAGCTCGGCAGCGGCTGCCAGGTCAGGCGACTCCACCGCCCCCGGCGCGCCGGGTGCGCGCGCGCGCTTCAGCTTATAGCGATGGTTCTGGAACCAGATTTTGACCTGTGTGGGCGTGAGGCGAAGCAGGCGCGCCAGCTGCTCGCGCTCGGGCGCGGACAGGTAGCGCTGCTGCCGAAAGCGTCGCTCCAACTCCAGCGTTTGCGCCTTGGAGAACAGCACCCGACGCTTCTTCCTCTTTTCAGCGTCTGAGCCGGGAGACACCGGCCGAGTGCACGGCCGCTGCGACGAGTCGGGAAGGCTGGTCTCCGGGCTGCTCTCGTCCGAGGCTAGGGGCGGCAAAGGAGACACGGCCTGATGAGACGCCGGCTGCTGCTCGCGCGCGCGCGTGGAACCACTGGCCGGAGGGCGCTGCCACTCGCCCGCGGCTTTAGGGCTGAGACCGTTTCCTTCCCTGGGCCCGCATCTGGACACCCACCTCTCCAAATTCAGCGACCGCATTTATGCCACAACCTGAGACCGCGCCTCCTAAGAAACTCGCCAGGGCCCTCTTAAAGCAAGTCCACACTGGTCGCTGCGCTAGCAGACGAATTTACCGCAAGCTGGGGCACCAACCCTGGCCACGTCCGGGTCTACTGCAATAGTTGCAAAGCCTTGGAGAGCTAAGATCGCCACTGCTGCCCATCTCAGACCGAGGCCTGAGAACGTAGCCGTGTTTTCAGACATTTAAGTGCCGTTTCTTAAATATTTAAATATTGTGACCTCTAGAAACAGAAACCCAGATCCCGGGCGTCAGTGCCAGGCGCAAGGATCTGCTCTCAGGATGTGCTGACTAGGGAACGATTGGCATAGGGGTTTATGGAGGACAGAGCCTCTGGTTCGAAGACTGGTTTTGACTTCCCAGTCCCGCATGGGTCGGGCGCGTGGTTCTGCTCCCGCCTCCCCACTCCCGCCGTGGTCCTCCGCTTACTCACAGGGGTAGTGGCTGCGCTCGGATTCCAACCAGGTGGCGCAGGGGCCGGGCCCGGGAGCGCGTAGCTCCGGCTCCCGCCTCCGCAGGTGCTGTGCGTCCTGCTCGGGTAAATCCAGGAGGCTGCGCACGGTGAAGCTGAGGCGTCCCGAGGTGGCCATGGCCAAGGAGG
This sequence comes from Mirounga leonina, assembly GCF_011800145.1. Lineage (NCBI taxonomy): Eukaryota > Metazoa > Chordata > Mammalia > Carnivora > Phocidae > Mirounga > Mirounga leonina. The sequence goes on along the minus strand of NW_023270825.1, from coordinate 59,278,826 downwards.
GGAAGGAGGCGGGGGCGGGGCAGGCTGGGAACGGAGGGGCGGCCGGGGACGCCGCTGCTACGGGTGGGCGCCAGAGGCGCACGCCATGCGCTGGCTGCCGGGATATTAGCGCGCTTACAGCTGCATCTGTTTATATAAACAGCTCTTCCCACGCGGGATGCTTTGAAAGCCGAGGTCCGGTTCTCCAGGGTGTTAAGTACCTGAATGAGTGCTGGACCAAAGACCGAGCGAGCCCTGAAAGTGCCACCTCCGCCCCCCCGCGCCCCGCCCTGTCCCCCGCCCCTCGGCGCCCCGTTACCTCCCAGAGGCGGCAGGAAGCAGCTCTACGGCATTAGTGATTCTGTCTGATTAGCCCAAAGTGGGGACAGATAATGGGGATTGTTACCAATGAATAACATCTTGGGTGGCGAGCGGTGGTCACCACCCGCCCGTCCCGGCCCCAGCTTCCTCCTCCTCCTGCGCTGACACGGGGCCTGGCCCCGCAAGAGCGCCGGCTGGGGTGGGGGCGGCATGGGTGGGTTTATGAGCGCCCAGGAATTTATTCCCTGTTTGCTTTATTCCTCGAGCTTGTTTGCTAGAGTGTTCGTTTCCCGCAATTATCCGGAAAGTGATTTACAAGGCGGCGTTAAACTCTGGCGCGCTCTTTTCTCTTTTTGGTTTAGGCCCCTCTAAGGAATCAGAGGCGAGCAATTTCAGGCGGGCACAGAGTTGTGACCTGGTTCCGCCGGCATCTGGGCCGAGGGTTTTGAAAGCCTCTAGGAACCACACCCCAAACGTTCCTCCCTTCAAGGTGTGCTGGGAAAGGGCTGGCAGTAAGTAGTACGGGAGCCCCGGCTCGGCGCCCGGTTCCCCAGACCGGCAAAACGCAGGCGGAATCCGGCCAAGCTGTTCAGGTCCTTAGTGCCGCCCCCGTTAGCCCAGCCCCGCCCGGCCGCTGCGGGTCGTGGGCCCAGCCCCCGTGGCCGCGCTCCTCAGAGCCCAGCCCAGGCCCGCTCTAGGGCCCACGGGCGGCGGCGTTTCCCCGGGAGCCCATGAAGGCCTTCGGCTTCCTTGGCGTCGCCAGACCCTCTGGCGCCACTTGTGAGCTTCAGCTGTGTGGCCTCAATGTCAGGCCCGGTACCGGGGATACAGCCTCTGCCCCAGGGCAGGCCTCCGGCCTGGGCTTCCCGCTCCAGGCAGCTGCCAGGCCTAGTCCGGTACTGGACCGATTGGGACAATTAGGACTGGGCCCGCCGGGCAGAAAAGACACCCTGCGGGTGTTTTCTGAGATCTAGTTCCCGCAGCCCCACCCGAGCGAATGATCAAGGCAGAAGGCGCAGGGAGTCAGGCGCGGTTACATTTTGTTGGCCCATTGGCTCCCCCGGGGTCCCGCTTCAGTCTAGGGCTCATTGAGGGCACTTTTAGAGGCCTCTCCTCTGCGGCCGTGGCTTGGGTATTTGGTTGCTAAATTCTAGTGAGGGACGCGGCGCTTGGGTGGCCGCACCCGAAATCCTAGCTCCACCTGAGCTTAACTGGGACCTGGCTCCTGTGCAGTGGCCCGGGCTCGCTGGCCCGGTGCACCCTCCCCATCAGCCTCCCCGTCATGCGTGCCCAAGGCGCCCCGGGCTGCGCAGCGCGCTGGGTGGTCGGGCGGAGGCAACCCCAATACAGGCCAACTGCTAGGCCGCGGACAAAGGGGAAATGGAGCTCGACGCCCCGGACCTGTTGGAAGCATTTGTTCCAGTCAAGATTTTGCATTTGTTCAGTCCGAAATAATGCGTGATTGACGCCTGCTCACAAAGCTCTTTAGCACGCCGGGATAAATCGGAGCTTGTCCCGTGTTGTCATGGTTTTCAATGGGGTTCAATGGGATTGGGAGCACGATCGACTCTGCTGGCCGTCTCTCTGCCGCCCCGGCAATAGATTTATTAGTTATGTCTTTTTAAATAAGATTAAATTGAAATGACTTGGCTGTCCTCTTCGAGATGGGCGGCAGAGGGAGCCAGGAGTAGACAGGGGGCGGCAGAAGCCCGAAACTCGGTGCCCACTGCGCCCCAGCACCTAAGCTCCAGCGTCTCGGAGATTGGGCAGGTCACAGACTGATCCAGGGCTTCCTGGACTTCTCTCCAGCTAGAGCCGGATGCCTGGCAACCTCTGCTAGCCCATTTCCCGAGACAGGTGGAAGGAGGGCGTTGGCAAAGACTATCCTAGGGCAGCATTAGGATAGACTCCCATTTGGGATCTGAACTTCTTGGCTGTGTCAGAGAGAAGGAGCTCTGGCCTAGGAGTCAGTTGGCATCCCAGCCCAGCCCCTACCTAGCTCTAATGGCCTCATCACTCTGAACCTCTCTCCCCACCCCCTTATCTGAAACAGAGGAGAACAGATATGGTAACTTCTAAGGACCCTACCAGTTTTATGATTACATACCTCTGGAATTTTTCTAAATCTATCTTTGTTGAGTTAATCAGCAACTTTGGTCTCCCCCCGGCCCTGCCTTTCTGGTACTCATCCCCAGGACTCTGACTCTACATTCTCCACAATGTTCTAGGAGAGGATGTGCCATCTTCCGAGTTTCCAAAGGACACGCCGTAAGAGTAGGGATGAGGTAGATAACAGTTTTGGAAAGAGAACCAGAGAACCAAGTCAGGAGATGCAAAAGAAGAGTCTTTCCTGGAGTGACTGACCTCTCTTAGCCTTTTAATCTATTTAACATCCTAAGCCCACACTGACATGTAGAAATAAGTAAATGGCACTCTTCAATTCTTAAGAGCTCTTCAGCATCAAATATTTGCTTTTACTCTTAGTATTTGGCTCCCAAAGAAGAGCTATTCCCTCCCCCCGCCCCCCACATCTGCTCTGAGAAGGATCTAGCTCTGGGATTAGCTCCCAATATTACTTCTAGCCTTACCTTCCCTAACCTGGCAACAGTGTTCCTGGGTCCCAGTCTGTGTCCTAAATATCCCAGGAAAACTCTGTACCTCCTGGTTCTAGAAAGCATTGCAACTTCCCTGTGTCATTGTAGTTTCCTCAATGCCTCTGTAGGCTAGTCCAGTCTTCCTCTCAGCTGGGCTCTGGGACTTTATCTGAATTCTCTCTGAAGAGCCAGAGCCTGGGGACTCCAGGAGTTTGTTCCATGTAAACTGTGCCTTCTGAAGTAATGGAGGGAAGGAGGTAAACAGCCAGAATTATTAGTGAAAGATGCTTTCTTTATTGCCTCTTCATATCTGACAGACTCAAAGATGGGGGAGGAGAAAATTATTTTGATATGGGGTCAGTTGGAAAAACTAGGCCAGATAATAAATTTTACACATATTGGAAATCTGTATATAAATTGCCTCTGATTCATAAGAGATTCTTAGTATCACAAGTAAACCATCCAACTGAATATCCTTCCTAGATTTTAAGATATTGCTTGGTGTTCTGGACATTTGAACTTATTTTGCACCTCAACATAGCTTGGGAATATTATTATTTAATTAGATAAGTATTTGTTTCTCTGTAATTGGATGTAGTGCATCTCAATCCTAATAAGAGTTTTTAATCATTAGGCATCTGCACTATAGTGAATATATTTAAGCAGTCTGCATTAATCGCCTTTTCAAAAGTATTATCCAAAATGATCATCACTGCTGCGTGCTTAAGAATTTAAGACTAGAAAATTCTGAAATAAAACTAAAGTATCTTGATTTTTAAAAAATGATTGCATCTGGGCACCTGGGTGGCTCAGTTGGCTAAGCGACTGCCTTCGGCTCAGGTCATGATCCTGGAGTCCCTGGATCGAGTCCCGCATCGGGCTCCCTGCTCAGCAGGGAGTCTGCCTCTCTCTCTGACCCTCCCCCCTCTCATGCTCTCTATCTCATTCTCTCTCTCAAATAAATAAATAAAATCTTAAAAAAAAATGATTGCATCTATATCTTGCATTCTGTTTTTAAATCCTTCCATTTTGGTTAAGTGTTTCACAAAATCCTGCAAATCTATACAGTATTGAAGAGAGGCAACATTGCAAATTCCCCTTGATAGATGGAGGGTCCTCAACTGCCAGGACATTTTTCTTTGCCTCATAGCAACTGCTCTCCCCTTTTTATCAGTATTCTGGTTAAAATAGCAAAAGGAAAAATAAAAATGGGCTTTTGATACCTCTAAGAAGAAGTGGATGATCTTGATCAGACTTAGGACAGAAAGAAAAAGCAGCATTTAAAATCAGACTTCTTTGCCTTTCCTTCTGAAACCTAGTTGCCATGAATAAGTAAACATTTCCCTTTTAATAGCTAATAATCAATTGCTTGGCGGTGGTCCAGGCCTCGCTGCAACTCATTCTTAGTTGTACTGATGATATATACATACAGGACAAGGAACGACAATTACTTTCAGACTGGGGATTTAGTACATCTTTGAAATGGGCTTCAGATTTTATTGCTTAATGTCAAACAACAAGATTTGAAAGGTCCCATCTTAAGTTCCTTGAAATATTGACTTTCCAGGGACTTTTTGTTGTCATTGTTGATTTCTAGCAGAAAAATTTTTCTCTTCTACTATGTTTATCTAGTTGTTTAGATATATAATGAAAAAAATGTAGGGAGTAATATGGTTCAGTGAATTAAAAAGTAAAGGTATTTAATGAAATATCTATAGTCTCTAGTTCCTAAAGAGCCAACAAATAACTTAAAAAAATTTTAAACTAGTTTATTAAGTATTTCTGGTCTTTCCCATACTTTACAATGATATAATATAATGCTAGCATGGAATGTAAGCTGTCTGAATAGAAATAATAACACACCTTGGAGAGGGTGACAAATCTTATTTGTTCAGAGCTGAACTTCTTCATTTTTGTCTAATCTTTTTTTCAAGATGCTACTTTATACTCCTCCTTTGCTTGACTGAAACAGATACAGTTTATATATAACAGTATCCTAGTTGATGTTTACTCAATAAAGGTCCAGACCCTAAGTCACATTTAATGTCACATACAGACACTGACAGAGTAGACTGACCCCAGGAACATACTTTGTGAGATTTGCCCTAACACCTCACATAGGCCTGCCTGCAGTGCATGCTTATAACCACCAGCACTTCATTTCAAATTAGGTATTTTTTCTTACCCAAGCATTATAACAAGGCCTCTTTTTTTTTTTTTATATATATACCTTTACTTTGAGTTAACTTTGGGATTTTAAAAGGGTTGTATTATTAAAATGAGATATTATTCTGTCTTATTTGGCAGCAGTTTAAGCACTAAACCAATTATTAGGCTAGAGAAGTAGTTGTTAATATCTGTTGAAGACAGGGACCATAGTCTGTCAGAGGTCTAAAGAATCAAATAGTCCATTTTCTTACAGTGGTGATGACAGCAGTAGTAATAAAATACCACTTTACATTTTATACATTTGAGAATGTTACAGTGTACCCTCGCATTTGTTACTGCATCCTGAGTCAGGGTAGATTACCTAGGACAGCAAAGCTTAAGGAGAGGCTTGAAGGCAGATAGACTGTGATATCCCTAGAATTGAAGAAATTGGGGGTGGGGGCTGAAGAGGATGTAAAGAGGAGAAAGAAAGTCCATTGTAATAGAAGGTATTAGAAAAGAATGATTAAGAGGTGAAAGAGAAAGCGAGTCTGGGCTGGCTTAGAACAATGGGTTCAATTTGATCTCATCGACTCAGAGAGAAAAAAATACACGAACCAGAAATTTCCAGTCAACAGTGGCTTCTATATGCTTTCCCAAAGTATTTATATTTCTAAAAATTAATTACAATAGCTTCCAGTTATGACATAAGTCCTGGGGATGTAATGCACAGTGTGGTGACCATTATTAACAACCCTGTATGATATACTTAACAGTCTCTAAGAGGGTAGATCTTAAAAGTTCTCATCACAAGAAAAAAAAAGTCTGTACCTATGTATGGTGAAGGATGTTAACTAAACTTATTCTGGTAATCATTTTGCAGCATACACAATTATTGAATCATTATGTTGTACACCTGAAACTAATACAATATTATATGTCAATCATGTCTCAATAAGAAAGTTAAAAACAACAACAAGTAAAGTTCACCCTCTAAAGCATTCAAGTTTTTCTAGATTCTATTGAGTTTACTTTTAAATGTTTCTTTGGAAAAAAATCTTTTTCCCAAGAGGAGGCAAAACTGTATAACAAGAGCATGAAATGACAACCTGCAGGAATCTCCTCACACACACACACACACACACAAAAGTAAAAGAGCTGTATGTTTACTGCAGTCTCTGGAAATCCCTTAGCCAGCAAAGGTGGCTGTCTTTGTATTCTTGATTAAATGGGTATTTGCACTGAAGTCACATACCACACAAAGGAAACAAAACAAAATAAAAATGTCCTTCGTGTTCTGTTTTTCAATCATTTGTGTGAAGGAGGTTCTTGGCCTTTATCACTGTCAGTGAAAAGTTCTTCATTGGAAGGAGACATTCCACTCACCCTGCTTCTTGTGCACAGGGAACTTACCATGGAAACTACTTCTGGAGCCATCAGACAAATACATAAATGACAAAGCTCAATACCGGGCATTTTAGGTTTAGCTTCAGCTCAACAACAGGGTTTGAAGAAGGGTGTTTAGAATTTCTTGAGAAATTTATTGTTGTAGTTGCCTTGCTCTGAATCTTAAAACCCATAAATTGGATTTATTCAAGTTGGGAAACAACTAAGAAATGACTTTAAATACATTCTGATACTAGCATATGTATGCTATGTATTTAACACCACTATGTATGATAAAGCTGTACTTTTCTAGGTGACTTTTTAAATAATAGCTTGAGTATCCCCAAGATGAGAGATTCATCTTTAATACACATTTGTATTTTTTAATTGGTTATAAACTTCAATTAAGTGACAGAAAAAAATTTCTCTGAATAAGTTTCTTTTGTTTAACAAGATCTATACTAAACTGTTGTTGACTTATCCTTAAAATATTTTGCTTTGTAATATGAACCTGGAGAAATTTAAGACAGTGCTTCACAAAACTTGTATTGTCTTTTTTTTTTTTTTAATTTCACCTGCTTGTCAAGTTCTCATTTAATTTACAACCAGTCCCAGATCATTCCCCTACTGATTCCACGAAGTCTGTTTTCAGCCTTCTTCTCTCCATGGTCCACATGAACCAGCTGTAAAGACTGTCTGACCCAGCATGTGTCCACTGCTCGTTTTCATTATCAGCTCCTCAAATCAAGGCAGTTTATAAAAGCTAGATTGATATATTTCTGGATGGTTATGGCATCGGGATGTGTGCATTTTTGGGGGAGCTACATAGTTGAAACTTAGTTCTTAGGCACTGGAAGTATGTGTATATTTGGCTGGTTGGTAGCATGAGAAAAGAAATGGATGGCTACACATGGGATTTTAGTTGCTTCTTTGTTTTTGACTACTTAACAAGAAACAGAAAAAAAGAAAGCCTTTCTCCTTAAGCAAAAGGATTGGGCTGTGAAACATATTTCGAGGGGGGAAATCTAAGAAATAATATGTGTGCCCAAAGTTAGATATTCTATTTCTTACGTATTACTGAAATGATTATCAAATGATGAACTTCGCGAAAGCTCAGATGTCAGAATGCCGGGGGTTAGACAATACAATTAACAGGTCCTCTCTAGTAAATTTAGTGTTCTGGTTTCTTCTATAATAAAAATAAAACCCACCAAGTTTTCATGAATTATCACCTTAATAATTTCCTTTATAGAACAATTAGGAAAAGTATATGAGTATCTCTTTCCATGATGCACACTCGTTTATGCATTGTTGAGATTTTTCTATTATTCAAATCCTGGTGGGATACCAATTCTCCCATCAGCTGATTGGTCAGAGGAGCATCCCAAGGGGTAGGCAGAATAGGGGAGAAAACATGTTAGTGTCTCTAAGTGAATCCAAGGTGTCTACACTGAATGGAGGTGAAAGTGACTGGTCGAAGGGAGGGAGGAAGGTAAGAGAAAATGGGAGAGTGAGTGCTCATTTCACCTTGGTGATCACCCATCTCTATCCAGCTATGACTTACCAGCTGGAAGTTGGTACAAGGAAGGCAGGGAGTTTATTTGATCACCTCTGGAGCAGCATACCGGGAAGTGTAGGGGAGAACAGGTGGTTGTGTTCAGATACCAATTAAGGCTTGAAGGCCTACAGCATTTTAAAAGTCCTTGTTGGGAACTAAGGCTAATTTCTAGGAATCCTGTTGTGATTTGCTTTTTAGCAGCATCTCAGTGACTAGCAGAGTGTGATTTCATCTGCTCTAAGTTGTATTTGTTTCCAAACAGCTTAACAATGCTAATTGGACAGCATAGAAACCCATTGCAAGTTGCGTTTTTTAAAAAAGATAACTCATCCTAGCAATGAACATAGATTGAAAACCAGTTAAAAGCCAGTGAGAACAAATGTGTCTTAAATGGAGGATGAAACAAAGGGAAGGTGGGGGCACATCCCCTAATGTCAATAGGCAGAAAGCTGCACGTGCATAATGGCCATGGGAGCGACCACCCAAGGTGATCTGAGTCAATTCTGGAGACAGACAGAGACCTGGAGCCAGAGAAGGGGCGGGGACAGGCCAGCCACCCAGAGTCCTGCTCAGGAGGGAGCCAAGGTGGTGGGGAATTGTTGTATTCCTGTTCCATGCCACACTCGTCTCGGCAGCCAATTTTCTTCCTCCAAATATACCCCACAAGGCAGGAGGTCTGCACTCTGGCTTCTGTGGCCAGTAGTCACACTCCTGGTAGATTTAGAAGGCTGCCAAAGATAATGACTGAATATTAACTAGAGTCAACTGAATTACACAAATATAAACTCCCTTCTGCCCCCACCACAAGGCTGCCCATCCACCCAGCCTTATATTTGGTAGCATGCAAGTCCCTCAAGGGGCAACATTTTTGAGAAAATTAAAATCCACAAATATATGAGTAACTCATGAATACCAAGCACTCAGCAAGCACTGAGGCTGACTGACTCAGGCATAAGGCAGAATTCAAGCAACACCTGGTTTTTCTTTCCAACATGCACCAGATTTGGGGATCAGACCAACGGCACCAGATCTGGGTTTGAAGTCCGGCTCTCTGAATAACCTGGGTGACCTGGATCAACTTTGGTAATTTCTTGGAGTCACAGTTTCCTCATCTATAAAATAGAAATAGTCACTCATATGGGTGTTGTGAGGATTAATGAGATCTTTCATGTACAGTGCTTGGCACGGTCCTTGCCCACAGTTAGTAGGTTTGTTTATCACAGCAGTTGTTGCTCTGATAATAATGTATGATGGGGAGGTGGAGAGGTGGAGTTTTCTATTCATACAGCAGCTGGAGGCTGTGCTATCATAAGTTTAGGATCGGCGGTCACAGAGCTGAGTTGAATTTCATCCAATTCACAGAAGAAGAAACTGAGGCACAGAGAGAGTTTGGGTGACTTGCCCAGCATCTCACAGTTTGGCTTCAAGACCAGATTTTCCTAATCTGGGCATCTTTCTTCTTTACCATGCTCTGTGCTACTAGTCACTGAGGTAGCTTTTCCTCTAACAGAGTTAGGAACAAGTTGCCTGTAGAAGAGATTTCCTTAAACTCGGCAGCATTATCCAGACCCTCCAGTTTCAGAGCTTTGGCCTCAGCCTACTTGCTGCTATGGCTAAATCTCTGCTCGCAATGCAAAGGCTCTCACTGTACTTAATGGAAGGATAAAGGCGCAGCCTCCCAAGCCCTAATGTTTTCATTTCTTGGTGCCTCTACAGCTGCCTCGAGGTGTTTTTCCCCCCAGTGTCTGTGCTTCAGGATTCATTCTTCCCAGTGTGTGAATCCCTGAAGCAGCATTTGAATCCTCTTAATTCAGCCAGAGCATCTTGTAAAAGTTCTCTCTCTCTAGCACATATAAAACACCAGGTAAGAACAGAATCAGATGAATTAGAAACAAATGCATTTGCCTGGAGGGAAGCAGAACAAGGCAAATATTGACTGCTTTAAGAAAGCAAAGGGAAATGCATTAAGATTTTTTTTTTTTTTTGGTAAGGCCAGGGTCAGGGGAGGATTCTTTGCCTACTGGGAAAAATGGAGAGGAGAGAATGGTCACAGCAAGCTGTGTCACTCAACATCAAGCTCTTGGATTTCCTGGGGAAGGCGTGGGGCAGGGGGAGGGGACGCACGTGAATGTGCTGGGAAGAAGATTGTGTGTTCCATTCCACAGGCCCTGTGATCCTCATCCAGGCCTGCCTCATAGCAGCCCTGCAGTCCTTACTCTACAGGGAGAAGTGAGCTAGCTCCCAGAATCCTCAAAACCCACGCCACTTTGCCCAAGACTGTGCACCCTACCCTTTCTTTTGTTTTCTAAGTTCCCTTAGCTCTGGGAGTCAGTACCATCCGCTTTTCCTTTTAATTGCTTTCTGAACATTTCAGACGTGCTAATCCCAGGTGCTTTTCCAGGACAGGCGCTGGTGCTTTATATTTGCTTCTGTGTTTTCAAAAGAAATACTTGTTGATATTTTTTGATCGACATAAGAGTACATTGCTAAATATAAGACAATTGGGCTTTTAAGGTATACAGACATTCCATTAGAAGGAACATGTTTCCTTTGTCAACGGCGTACCTAATCAGATAAGAATATGAATCAGGATTAATTCCCCACCCAGCCAAAGTGATATAAAATCATTTCCTGCGTGAAGTAGTGTGCAATGCCGTGGGCAAGGGGTATGCGGAGAGAGGTCACCCCTTATTTGAGAAGATGCGAAGGACTCGGTCATCTTACCAAATTCTTCTCATCTTAGAGCAAGTTAAAGGGATTTTGCTGTTTTTTGTGAAAAGTTCTCTTCCCTTGGTCTGCATAAGGCACAATAGTTGCTAACAGCTGATTCAGAACAGTTACAGTCTAGTGTATAAATATGTAAACATGGGTAAGTACGTATTTAGACAATTTAAAAGTGTGTCTCATTTACCCAATTATAAACAGCTGTCTGAGAGCAATTACGATTTATCATGTAAATGCTTATTTGCATAATTCAAAATATGAATATTATTTGCTTGATAAAGACTGTAAATAAAAGGCAACCTGAACTTTCTCAGGCTGAGAGTTTTATGCTAAGTTTTTATCTAACAGGGAAAAAGAGCATTTTATTCAAAATGGTACTTAATTTTGTTAATTTTAGCAGGTCCAGGTAATTGTTAATTTAATAAGAAAAGAGCAAAAGTTTTAAAGTAAACGTGGCTGGCTTAGAAGTAATAAAAGAAGTCCCACTACTCTGCTACTTTTACTTCTAAAAATTTGCTACGTAGAGATGATGAAATGCCTCATCACTGTTTTCACTGCACATGAGTGTTTAATGGTGAATACTTTCAGGGTGTTTAGCGTATTATTTTAGGTGCTACAATTTGATATACACATAATTTTTCAGTAATATATCATTATTTTTTCAAGTATGGGATGATTAAATGAGTATGCTTCCAAGTGTACTAAGGAACATTTCTCCTATTAAAATCTAACTTCTGCTTCTATAAGAACAAGTAATAAAATGTGGGCATCGAAACTTCCACTCAGGTGTATCCTGGTGTGTTCATCTTTTAGGGCTGCTGTAAACAAGCACCATAACCTCAGGGGCTTCAAACAACAGAGTTGGATTCTCTCAAAGATCTGGAGGTGAAATCTAGAAGTGAAATCAAGATTCAGCAGGGCCACGCTCCCTCTGAGGGCTCTGGGGAAGGATCTTTTCTCGTCCCTTCCCAGCATCTGGTGCTGTTCCCTGGTGTACAGTGTAACACTCCAGTTTCTGCCTCTGTGGTCTTCTTCCCTGTGTGTCTGTGTATCTTCTTTTCTTCTTAGAAGGACAGCAGTCATTGGATTTAGGCCCCATCCGACTTCCATATGACTTCCTCTTAACGAATTACATCTGCAAAGACCCTATTTCCAAATAATGTCACATTCACAGGTAACCAAGGTTGAAACCTATCTTTCGGGAGGACACTCGTATTACTATACAGTATATTCAAGAAACATTTATTGAGTTTCCTTTATGTGAAAAACGATGTGATGGGAACTCTCTCTTAACCGAAATAGCCAGTTAACAGTGCATCCACTATTTTTGACAAGCAGACGTTCATGATCTTTCCTTGGTATTAATGCTTCTCTTCAAGGACCTCATTGCTGTTACTGGGCCACTAAGTGTGGATGAGTCTCCCCGGGGGGGATTAAATCTCCCTCTGCGTTGAGGGGTCAGTGCAACCTTTATGCAATTCTTCCCGCTTCCAGAAAAGAAGCTACCATATGCTAAGCGCAGTGCTCAACACTTTATAAAAGGCAGTTCCGTCAGACCTCATAACCATGGGAGTTGTGTTTTATGACACTCCCATTTTATTATGTGGCAGAACCAGGATACGGATCCAGATCTTCCTGCCTCTAAAGCTTGTGTCATTGCCACATGTCTTTGGAGGGTATCCCAGTATGTGTGGCTACATGCAGTCACTTCCTTGGCTGTGTCTTCTCCTCGCAGACCTGTGCAGGAGTGCTTTTTGGGCTGCAACGGCACTGCTGGTTTTGCCTTGTTGTTTGTTGTTACACTTCTAAGTGGCTTCTGGTTCCTACAAAGATGCATTGCCCACGTGACTGGGGAAGGAGCTTGGAAACTGAAATTGATCAGGAGGGGGAAGTAGTGATCATCTCTTGAAAGACCTGACCGATGGGCCCCTGAAGAAATCAAAGCAGGAGAAATCAGGGTACTGCAGTGATTCAGAGGTGAGAAAACAAGCCCTAGAGCCCTAGCACAGGCACAGGAGTTGGTAATAGACTTCCGTGAGCAGGACCAAAAATATGAATGAGATCACTAGACCTGAGATGAAGCGGCAGGTAAGGGGTCTGTCCCACAACAGGGGGTATCTAATGGTATTTACCAAGCAGGAAAGAACTACGGAAAACTCATGCCTAAATTTTCAACTTCATGGCCCCAAAGTACTGCATCTTCTCTCGGCTTGTTTGGGTAGGGTTTTGCTTCTCTATCTTTGATTATGTCTCCTAGAGCAGTGGAATGGTTGTCATTTCCGCCTCATGTCACTACTTATTTCTCGTGTACGTGTCCTGTCAGCCCAATTGGACAGCAAGCTTGTTGAGGAAATGGTCTTCCTCTCTTGCTATCCTTGTGGTACCAACGGTGCCCATCAGGCTCTCAGACCTCATCCAGTCTCCAGTCATTGACATTCAGAGAGGATCACATCTGATAAGCATAAATAAATGGGAAATGCACTCATTGATGAGCTGAGTTTTAATTTTTCCAAGTTAAAAATTTTGCTTCTAAAAGAAAAGGCATGCTTTGTACATATCCAACATCCTATCACTCCATAGAAGATCCCATAGCCTTTATAATTTATGTGGGGCTCAAATGCCACAAAATGCTAAATGACAGGGTCAGGGCCAGCTCCAGGGTTAGGAGAAATATGCAGAATCAGTATGTAGTGCTATGTCATTGAGATTCCTGCCTTTGTCAGGATCTCCTTTTTGTTAGTTCTATTAAAAATCAAATCCAATGTGGAAGTCAGACTTCTATGATTCTGGAATCATACATTCTAACCCCCAGGCCGAAAACAAATTCATGTCAATGCTTTGTTTTCTAATTGAACTTTCCCTTTCCAATCAGAAAAGAAGATGAATTAGCATTTTATGGTACCTATTAGTGAGGGACTGGTCAGGTCATAAAAGTGCACCAGGCTGTGGAATTTGCACCCTGGTACAAGCAATGCATTTTCCTTATTATGCTCCCCAGTTAAACAAGAATCAAGAGATTCAGATCGAATCACCATCCTGGCTCAGCACAGTCTAGGGGTGATGAGCTTTACCAGAGAATCAGGTAGGGTAGGCCCTGCACCTGCCAGTCCTGAAGGTACACTAAGGGCCAACTTATAGGGACCCACCTCCTTGTGTCTCCTTTAGCTGGGCTGCAGCTTCATTTGCCCCTTGCTCTAGTATTTCCCTATTACTTATTTCCTTTCTAGTCTTCGCAGCAAGCCTGTGGGAGAGGTTCATTTTGCTATCTTATCTATAGATTAGCTTTAGGGTAAGATTCTAAATAAGTTTTGATTGCTAAGTATAGCATTCCAATTTTAGGAGAATCAATCATTTCCCCACTGAAGGTTGTTAATTCATTATTACTAGTTTATTCATCTATTCATTGAACCAACAAGCGTTTACGGAATGCTTGCCTTATGACAATTGCTGTGTTAAGTTCTGGAACAGGACATTTCCATAATGTCTTACAATTTCCAGACTGTAAAATCAGTAGTCGCTTTATTTTGTTTGCAGTTCCAGAAGGTGAGTGTTATCAGCTCCACTTTGCAGATGTCAAAACTGATGCTTGGACCCCAGAGCTTTTATGGGGGCAGGACTGTTATCCTCGGTTAAACTACGGAGAGTCCAGGAGACTACTGGGATGGCTTTTTGTGGCTCTGTGCTGGAGGTTTCATAATAAAAAATGACCCAGTCCCTGACTTGATAGGGTAAACGTTTAATATACATGTGACCCTAGAGTTTGCACATAACTTATTATCCAAAGAGGACACTTTGAGAGGGAAAAGAGGCACTCTGATGTTTATGCCAGGACAATGTGCAAACTAGGGGGGATAGTTATTTCCTTTCTCCCAGCCTGTCTGTCAAGTTGAAAACAATGCATCTCTAGAGATGTATTTGCTTTCATGAAGAGTGTGAAGTTGGGGACAGGCAGAGTAAGGCAGAGAGGCAGGAGGGAGGGGGCAGGGAGCACTACCTGGGCTGACTTCCTGTACCATCCAGGTAGTCAGAAGTGAAGCTAACCTGTAGTCCAGCTGCCCCCCTGCTGCTCCCCTGCTGCTGCAGTGTTTTAAGCTGCAAGAGAAAAGAGGGAAAGGGAACAGAGAGTCTCTATTTACCTGACAAAATCAGTCCATCTTTTTGCACATTCTCTTCCACTAAAATCAAGCCTCACAGGAGGTGAAAATTCCCAAGATCTCTTTGCCTGAGTTATCTCCATTATTCCTCACAGCCCACTGAAGCAGTTTATTTTAGTAATATTTCTATAGATGAGGAATCTAAAGTACAGAGAAGTTAAGTAACTGTCCCAAGGTCACAAGTCTGCAAAGGGGCTAGAGCCCGAGGCTGACCTCTACAGTGTGCAGTTCGCTCAGGACGTTCCGTCCGGTGGAGACAGTTGTTGCCTTAGGTCTTCACCCCTGAAGATGCGGCTTGAGCGCTGTTTCTCCTTAAAAGGTGTCCATGCATCCAGGGGCTGAGCTCCATGGGCCTGGTCTGGGCATCCACACGCCCTGTGCAGACATCCATTACAGCCGCAGCAATCTGTCCTTCCTGCTGGCTTTTGTGCCTGGCTCCCAGTCTATACTGAGGAAAACTTGAGGCTAGAAACTCTTGTGCCTCTGGTTTCTAGAGCTCACGATCCACTGTCTATGGCTTTCAAATACATTTAACATGGTAAAAGATGCACAGTCAGGAAGCAAATAAAAAAGAGCCGCCACCTTCCCTTCACAGTGCCACAGTGGGGACAGGGCTACCCCAAATGGAGCACTGACAATCTAAGGAAACACAGTTTCACAGAGCAGGCTGTGAATCTGATCTGGAACTGGTGCTTGGCAGCAACTGTTTTAAACCATGAGCCAGTAAAACCTGAATTAATGATAAAAATGAGATACTATTTTTGAAAAAATACTTAAAAGGTTACTATGAAGCCTATTGGTAGGTGTGTCAGTTGGCACCACCTACCTAGCAATTTTTACCTAGTAAAATGTATCAAAACCTTAAAAATATGAATAGCTTTTGACACATTTACTTCCAGGATTTTTTTTCCAAGAAAAGATCAGAAATATATAGAAATATGTATCCATAAGTATTGTTGCAGCATTGCCTTAAGAAATGGAAAGTTGCAAGTGACCTAGGGGCCCAGAGTTGGGGGCGTGGTTAGGAAGACTGTGTTACCATCAGATGATGGATTATTTGCAGTTATTTATATCATGTGTACAAAGACTTTGTAATGACACAGTAAAGGCTCATGATCTGTTAAGCAAGCAAACACTCTAGAATATAAAACTCTATAAACAGCATGATTTCAACAATGGAAAAAGTGTATGAAAACTAGAAGGAATTATACTGAAACATTAACAACGATTATGTCTGATTGGTGAATTGGGTCATTATTATTTTTTTCTTTATAGATTCTTTACTCCCCAAGTTTTATACCTTGAGCATGTATTATTTTAATTTTTAGGAAAACATTTTAAGTTCTTAAAATACTGCATGGGATGTAACACATTATTATCAACAATGAATAAAGTTGAGCATTAATATGTAAATTCTTAATTAAATGAAAAATATAGCATTATCTCTGAAACAAAAAATGAATGGAATTAGACAAATATATAATAAGAGTTATAATAAGTAGAAGTTGGCTGGTTTCACAGGGGAAAAAAGCAGTTTGGGTGTCAGATCTGATTAATAGTATTCGTGTCAGTAATTGTAGAACGCAAGAGAGTCACTTAAACTCTTTTTAAGTTTCTTCATTTATAAAAATTAATTAGTTGAATCAGATGAGCTTCACCTTTCCTCTAACAAAGCTCTAACAAAACCTCTGGTCTTTAGCTATTGATTCATCCACTATTTATCTCATATGCACAAAACCCCACATTTATGGGTGATTTGATTGCTCTAGATGAGGTGTCAAGTGCAAATTCACAGAAACCTCTCCAAGTCAGCAGAAGGTGGTGCCTAATTCCTGAGGTTAAAGTCAATACAGCTGCGAGGACCAAGGAGTTGAAAGGAGAAAGATAAGATAGGGAGAGAATGGTGGAGAAGACATGGAGGTGATGGGAGAGGCCGGCTGGGTTGGGGAGTAAAAGGCCTGTTTGACAGAATCCGTGATAGCTGCATGGAAGGCAGGCCGCTGTGGTCGGGGTTGATTGATCAATGGTTGAGAGGCTGCCTGACAACTCGCCAAAGGAAGAACAGGGGCCGGTGAGGGGGATGACCTTTCACCCCTGGGCTCCCAGCACAAATTCCCTGGAGATCCAGTGTCTTATCACCCTGTGGAGTTAGAACTGAAGGCCTGAAAACAAAGTTCCACTCAGGAGATGGCCAAAGGGTAGGTTTTTGCTTGTGGTTAGACAAGTGAAAGAAATGATTTTAACCAGAGAGCAAGCACACAAACATTTGGTCCAAAATGTAAAGGAGTGGTAAAGAGGAAGGAGGAATACTCTGGAATTCATAAGTCCTGTATCTTAATCCTGGCTATGCTGCAGTCTTGCTGGGTGGCCAATAGGCCATTCACCTTTCCCTGCCTCACTTTCTCTCAGTAAGATGGAGACAGCAATTCCTGTTCCCAGCATTGTGGAAGGTGTTAAGAAATCACAGATGCCACAAATGACAGACGGTGCTGTGTAAATCCAGAGTCCTAATTTTCTTTCTCCTTGGACAGGATGAATCTGGCAAGGGGCAGAGGGGAAGGGAGAGAGACACAGAGACAGAGACAAAGGAAGGGAAAGAGAGAGATCAGCTTCCTCTCAGCTATGGGACCCCATCCTAATCACACTCCCAAAGATAGCAGATGTTAAATAATGAAAATTGTACAGTCTAAATAGAACCCCAAATTACCTAAATTTTTCTGAGTCAAAGAGCATTGTCATTCTAGGAGAAACACTGAATACTTGCAATATCCACATTACTTTTGTGGAGTGATGCTATTCATTTCCTTCTCAATGTTGTTTTAAATCTGCAACTGCCATGAGTCACGGTTGCATTTTATTTTGCCTGTAAAGCCTTCGAGTTTAGTGCTTTAAATGTTGCTGGTAGTGCAGCAATATTTGATTAACATGTCCTCAAGGATAGAGGCTATATCTTCTGCTCCCCTTGTATTTTTAGAGGGGCAATAGAGATACTCAAGTTCATGTTTCACTTAAAACCCAGCACATCCTTCCCATGATGGTTATTTCCAGCATTTGCATTTAGCTGTGCCCCTTCAAGTGCAGCAAGTCTGTTTGTAACTCCTGCATGACACAGGAGTGGGCCAGGTGAACATGTTGGGGTATCATTTTAGGGATAATAATGGCAGCTCATTTCTATTTATGGGTTTAATTGATCCTAATCCAGCAGGCTCTGAAATCATGATTCTACACCAAGTACCTCCCATGAAGGATGATGGCTTGAAGACCTCTGTCAATCACCCAGCCGAGCAGATGAGTACCCAAGTATTTCTGATTTTAAGGAGCATTTTAATCCAATCAGTTTCAGAGAGTCTTACTTCTTCTGAGCCATGCATGGATTAATTCTATAAGAGTGCCTTTTCCATTAAAGAAACTGATTGCAAACCTCCCTTCTAATTGTGAAAATGCTCACCTGCTTAAAGTAAACAGTTCTGGAAAGATACCTTCCTTTTGCTTCGGTTATTTGGCTGAGAGGAGTGGAGTTTCAATGGAAGTTTAAGAAGTAAGAATGCAACACTCATTCTCGCTCTTAGAGAAATTTGTGCCTAAGGTAAATGCAGAAATCAATCTTGACCCGCATCACCCACTTTTCAAGGACCTTAATTACTTGGCTATAATATATATTTCCTAAGTAAGAGAGCCGTGGGAATGGTGAGTGTAAGGAGGCATTGAGTTAATTATTTAATAGGAACAATAATCAAAAATTGAAAGCAACCTAAACATCCAGCAGTCAGAGAATTATTAAATCAATTATTAAACTGATTTTAGTATATTTATATGCTGGAAAACAATGAAATAATTAAAATCACATTTTCTGAAAAATGTATAATGAGACGGGAAAATATTCACATATGTGAAATGAAAAAACAGGGTATAAAACTGTATGTACAATTTCTTGAGAATCTGTAGTCCTGGAGAAAAGGCTATTGTACCACAGTTCAAAAGAATGAAATGGATTTAAATGTACTAATATGGAATGATTCCTAAAATGTGACATCACATTGTCAAAGCACGTCTCAAAACAGTGTGCAGCACAATCCTACTTAGCTGGGACTTTGGGTTGGAAAAGTTAAAGGGTACATTAATCTCATCTGTATCACTTGAGTTTCTGTAATAAGAACATATTTGCAGGGGTGCCTGCGTGGCCCAGTCAGTTAAACGTCTGATTCTTGATCTCAGCTCAGGTCTTGATCTCGGGGTCATGAGTTCAAGTCCCACATTGAAGAGAATATATTTGTATATCGAGTAATTTAAAAATTTTAAGTAGGAGAGAAGAGATAATAATAATAATAATAATAATAATAATAATAATAATAGTTGAGTATCTCTTAATAGTGTGATTGTAGTTATTTGATGAAACTGAAGCCCTTGTGGGCTAAATCACTTGACAAGATTTGATTGTGGTTCTCTGAGACTCCAAAGTTCAAGTTCTTTCCCTTCCACAGCACCTTTCCAGTCACGTGTCCCTAGGGGCTCTGGGGACAGGTCACTGTTAGGGGAAAAGGAGGAACAAGCAGGTACTGGGAGATGGGTGGCTATCTTTCTTCATGAACTCTAAGACTCCAAGTTCAGCGGTGAAAATCAGACACCGCGCCAGCAAACCAGAGGCTGTGAGGGAGATGGAAATGGCATCACCAGCTGATTAAATAAAAAAAAAAAAAAAAAAAAAAAATTCTGCAGCTTCTTTCCAGCTGTGGTTCACCGTATAGTCTTTTTAGGAGCTTAACAGAGAGATTCTGGGACCCACCCCAGGGGCTGTGGCCCAGTAGGTCTTAAGTGTGGCCCAGGAATCCTGCATTTTCACAAACATCCAACGTGGTTTTTAGACCATTTCTTGAGAAACCCTGCCCTAGAGATACTACAGATTCAGAAAACGAATGCATGAAATGTCATCCTCTCCCTTCCCAACTTACCAGACCATCCTCTGAATCCTTTTTTCTTTCAGAATGGCCTTTATGCCCATTTAAAGCGGATTCCACTGAATTAAAATATTGGGGGGGGGTTGCACAAGGGTAAAGTTAGGGGGTAGCCATTGTGAGTGGGCTGGGGAGAGTGGGGGGGGAGCAGGGGTGTCTCAGTGAAGAAGAGGGGCAGCAGCTGCATAAACGCTATGAAGTTTAAAAATCAATAAAAACACTGTTCTCTCTAGACATAACCCTGCCAAACACAGGACATAACAGAGTATGACCGGTTAAATAACAGTTGTTGTTGGAGGATTGTAGTAAAAATAATTATGGCATCTAAGAAGTGAGCACCCAGGTTCTGATCATTAGCTTAGCTAAGAAAAAGTGCTATTAGTCCACTGGGGTCAAGAAGAACTGCAATAAATAGGTTTCCTCCTGCAAGATTTGTCCGGATTGCAGCCGCTCCCCAAAAGCAAACCAAAGGTCCTATGTTGCCATCTAGAGGCCAAAGCCTGGAAGTATTGGCTGAGGAAATTTAAATCGATTTGACTCTGGAAAAATCTCTCTGTCCAAGTTTAATTATAGCACTTAAAAACCACCAGCTTCAGACTTAAGAATGCCAATCATTCCTTTTTTTTCATAGGACATGAGTTAAGTGTGTGAACTCAGTTCTTTGTAATGCCCAAATAATTTCAGGATAGAAAAAAAATTTCTAGAACCTCGATTAAAGGTGTGAGAGAGTATGCCTGTGTGTGAGAGTGAGGGGGTCAGGTGAGGTCTTAACTGCCACTATCTAACCAGATGACCTTAGTAAGATCACTAAGCCCTCAGGGCTATTCCTTTTATGTAAATGAGAGGACTGAACTGACTTGACAACACTACAAGACTTCTAAGCCCTAAAATTCTGCATTGCTATAATAACTAGATTCTATTTTAACCCAGACATCAGTCAAAAAAAAAAAAAAATGGCACCATATGCAAAAAAAGTTGGTACCCTGCATTCCTTAATGTGACCTTCTTCATCAAGGAAACCACGTCTTTGCTGCCCTCTAGAGCTCTGCCTGAAATCTGCATGAATTTAATACAAAGATCCTCCAAATGAGAAACTGGCTTACTTGATTGAGTCTTAGATCCTGGCAGAGGCCTGCAGTCTCAGGCACATTTTTTTCCGCAACATATTACTCTTTCTTTCCATTCTTGCTCATATACATCTGATACAATTCAGTTCAATTCAACCATTTATTCTAGAATTCTTTCCCAACTCTTCCTGTTTATGGCTTTTGGCTGTTAGATGTTAAGCCTACATCATTTACTTGGAAGAACGGGTCGATGTTTCTAAAGGATTCTCTGCTCCATAAATATGTCTCCTCTGAGTAAGGTGTACAGTGGCACCAGGGAGGATTATCTGTCCTAATTTATGGAACCAACGCTTATAAAGATAACCCCAGGCTCTTTTCTTGTATCACGTCCAAGAAATGTGTACACCAAAACCTCCACAGCACTGACAACATAAGAACCGCTATGAAACTGCCAAAGAAACATGGGACCACCAGGTGGAAGTTCACCAGCTGAGTCAGCACAGGAGCCATATTTTCCACTTTGATTTGGAATTATAATTCAGTTCTGAATTTTCTCAGAACTATAACCAGTCTTTGTTCCATCCAGTCTGCTAACTGGTGAGTTGTACGTGAAGGATAGTTTACAGAAAAGTGGAAACAATGCCTTCCGCTGGTTGCATCTTTCTTAACATTGGGAACATCTCCATTTAAGGCAAGAGCATTCCAGTTCAGTTGAGATTTTTTGCTCATTACTAGAACAGCAGTGATATATATCAAAATTTATGCCAGAAATTAAAGTGTTGGTAGTGACCTATTATAAACTCAAACACTCCATAAGACCAGTTCTAGGATACCTAGAGGATATGCAATGGCCTTCAGGGTTACTGCTAAAGGGAGACCCAAGACCCCTCCTTACTTGATCTATAGCCTCATTCAAAGTCTAATCCACTCCGGGGTCCAGGCTCCTGCAGGATGTGAAGTCAGACACAGTGGGGACTATACAAAGCTTTTGAGGCACTAATTTATCAAGGAGTGGATGAAGCATCAGAGAGAGATTTCCAGAGTTTCAAATGTTCTTCACCGTTCATAGTTATAAAAGGATCTTCCAGTGGTTAAAGGATCGTTAGTGTCTATGGTAACTCTAAAGGGACTGCACATAAATTTGGCTTTTCTGCTTACCCATCAAGAAGCTACTGGGAAACCTAGCAACATAGCAGTTTCCATTGTTTAGCCCCAGGTGCGACACCCTTAAATCCCCAGGGAACAGACAATAGTAAATAACCTAGTCTGTTTGCAAGAACCTGCTGTCTGTTGCTGGCCATAAGCTCCCAGAATCCATGTTCTGCCCCAGAGTCCTTCTGCCTTCACCTTGGCGTGGTCTAGGGGCATCCTTCATTCTACCCACCGAGATCATGATGACTAGGGAGGACCGAGTGGAGCAGTCATCAAACCACAGAGGCTCCAGAATCGTTTCTCCCACTCAAAAGTAAAGGGGTGAATTAAAACCCTTTGTTTACTGCATCTCTTTCTGTATTTGACCTAAAAAATGATTATAAGCACTGATAAATGCAGGTTTGTAGCAAAATGGAGAAAGGAGGTAGCGCTCGCTTATGCTGGGAGTTACTGCTGCTCACTGCTGTTTCCAAGCCCTCTCCTTCCATGTGCTCAGGAGGGTTGCCCCTTCCATTCCCTACAAGCAAGTGACTCTATAACTTGCTTTGCCCAGTGAAATGTGAGAGGAAGTGAAGTTTATCTCTTCTGTATGGAAACATTTAAGAGCATGTGAGATTCTCCATGGCCCTCATCCCTTGCACGGAAATATGTGTCAATGTCACATTGTCACCAGACCAAAGTAACCTGGAATGTTGAGCCAATATACAAAGGACAGCTACCTAGAAAATTGATTCAACCTGTAAAGGACCTTACATGAGTGAGAACCAAACCTTTGTTACTTAAGCCACTGTTTTTTGTTTTTTTCTATGTGTGTTTTTTTTTTTTTTTTTTTTTATAACTGTTTGTTACTGCAGCATATCCAGGCTCTCCTGACTGGTACATGCTTACCTGCTACTGTAAGTTGAATCTTTTCAGTCTGAATATTGCTTACCTTGCTGAGAGAGACAGAAGCAATCAGAAGCTCATATTTTTCTTTGATCTCAGTAAATCCCAACAACAACATTGCATTATGACAACAGCTGAAATATTTGGCCTGCTCCTGCCTTGATCTTTCTTACTCTAAAAACAATTTCCTTATTTTAAAATTTAAATTTCCTTTTAGCTCTCTTTAGTACTTTTTGACAGATTTGCCTCACTTTGGTTGTCAACTTTTCCAGCCCTGCCATTACATATCTGAGCTATCCTCTTATGTTTATACTTAACATTTTGTCTCCATCCCTGCACCATGCCACCCCTCCACCCCGACATTGCCATCATCTGTACATACTGTTTTTAAGTCTGGGCTAATTAGCATTTTTCAGAGTTCTCAGCATTCTTTCTTTTTTTAAAGTTTACTTGTGTTTTTAGTAATCTCTACACCCAACGTTGGGCTCGAACTTATGACCCCAAGATCAGGAGTCACATGCTCCACCCACTGACCCAGTCAGGTGCCTCAGCATTCTTAAGTGGCCTTCCCTTCTGGAGTTTCCTGTAGTGGTAATATGTCTCTTTTGCCTTGTGCTTTAAAATCAATTTTCCACAAATCTAGGTTCCCAAATTGTGTACTGGGGTTCCCTGAACACTACAGCAAACTCACAGTCTCATTGCAGAGTATTTTAAACTTCTGAGGAAAACACAGGGATATCCGACCTCTACCAGATATGATATGAATTACTAGCTCAAGACGGTTTATAATTTCAACGTTAGAACACATTACATTCTTTCTGTTGACATCATACCTTTGCAAAGTTGTATTTTCAGTGATCACTGCCATAAAAACCAAGTACAAGATTGTGAAAATCAGTATCAACCAGGAAATGAGGATGGCAATGTCCTATTTGAATTCAGGGGTTTGGGAAGTTGTGCGGTGCCAAATAGGTACACACGTTTAGCAATTGTTGGTTATTTGAGAATAAAATAAAAATATGATCTTTTCTTTTAATTAATGTGTAATATTTTTTTCAAATAGCTACCAGCTTGTTAGAGCATAAATACTTTTTAAGTTGTTTGGCCTTATCTACTTATAATATATAAAACTATTAACAATTTCTTTTGGTCTAGGAGAACCATAAAAAAAGTACTGAAATACTGGGGCATGATAGACTGAGAAAATGTGGGAGCTTCTGGCCTAGGAACACACCCAACCATACTCAAAGTCTTGCTTGTCCTGT
The DNA here is from genome assembly GCF_011800145.1 of Mirounga leonina. Classification (NCBI taxonomy): domain Eukaryota; kingdom Metazoa; phylum Chordata; class Mammalia; order Carnivora; family Phocidae; genus Mirounga; species Mirounga leonina. Next base: position 59,254,641 of record NW_023270825.1, on the reverse strand, counting down.
TACATCCTCCAATAGACATGGTCCAGTCTCTTCAACAAATGGTGCTGGGAGAACTGAATATCCACATGAAAAAGAATGATGTTGGACCCCTATTTCACACCATATACAAAAATTAACTCAAAATGGATCAAAGACCTAAATATAAGAGTTAAAACTATAAAACTTTTAGAAGAAAATATGAGGGTAAATCTTCATGACCCTGGATTTAGCAATGGGTTGTTAGATATGACACCAAAAGCACAAGCAAAAAAAAAAAAAAAAAAGATAAAGATAAATTGGATTTTGTCAAAATTTTGTGCATCAAAAGACATTATGAAGAGAGTAAAAAGACAACCCACAGAATGGGAGAAAATATTTACAGACCATATATCTGATAAAGGCCTAGCATCCAGAATAAATAAAGAATTCCTATAGTTCAACAACAAGAAGATGAAACCAAATTTAAAAATGGGCAGAGGAGGGGCACCTGGAAGCTCAGTCAGTAGAGCAATGACTCTTGGTCTTGGGGTTGTAAGTTCAAGCCTCACGTTGGGTGTAGAGCTTACTTTAAAAAAAATAAAACTAAAAATGGGCAGAGGACTTGAATAGACATTCCTGCCCACCCCCCTGCCAATATACAAGTAGCCAAAAACTACATGAAAAGATGCTCAATATCACTCGTTATTAGGAAAATTCACATCAAAACCCAAGGAAATACTACCTCATACCCACAAATTTTTGCCATAATAAAAATAGAAAATAACAAGAATTGGTAGAGACATGGAGAAACTGGAAAACTTGTTCATTGCTGATAGGATGTAAAATGGTGCAGCCATTGTGAAAAAAAAATAGTTTAGTGATTCCTCAGAAAGTTAAGCATAGAATTACTAAATGATCTAGCAATTCCATTCCTAGATATATACCCCAAAGAAATTAAAACAGGTATTCAAATATATACTGGACATAAATGTTCATAGCATTACTCTTCATAGCAGCCAAAAGGTGGAAACCCAAATGTCCATCAACTGATGAATGGATAAACAAAAGTGGTATATCCATACAATGGAATATTATTCACACAAAAAAGGGAATGAAATACTGATAGATGATACAGTATAGATGAACCTCAAAAACATTATGCTATGTGAAAAAAGCTATACACATAAGGTCACATATTGTATGATTCCACTTATAGGAAATATCCAGAACAGGTATATTTATAAAGACAGAGAGCAGACTAGTGGTTGCCAAGGGCCAGGAAAGAAGGAAGAGGGAATGACTGCTTAATGGACACAGAGTTTACTTTTGGCGTAATGAAAATTTTTTGTAACTAGATAGAGGTGATGGTTGCACAATATCATGACTAACTTCCACTGAATTGGACATACTTCAAAATGGCTTATGGTTAATTTTATGTTATGTAATTTATGTTATGTTATTTTATCTCAATTATATATATGTATATAATATGATATATAACATATTGTTGAGATAAAATTCATATATATACATATATACACACACACACACACACATACATACATATATGCACAAAAGCCCCTAGCATGGTCATCTTCTCTCAATGTTTCCGTAACTTCTACTGTGCCAGTAATTCCCACTTGCTGGTAGAATTAGTTAGGGCCATTGTATCAGGGGACATAGTCATCCTTTCACTCTGTGAGACAGAGGTTCCTAACCTTTAGTTTACCTGCAGGGGGTCAAGAGATCCTTCAAGATTCTACGTCACATTTTGTGCCCATGTGCAGAGGGAGCAGGTAAACTGCACTGTGGTGGCCACAGAGGTCCCGGGAAACCCGCAGGGAGTTCTGAAGCTGGGATGGTCTTCAGGTATACCATAGGGTCCAGGCACTGCTTATAAAGGAAGTTGGGTTCAGGCTGCCTCCAGGAGAAGACATCATCTTCCTCCGAGAACAATTCCTGGGGGGCGTGGGGGGACTCAACTGTGAGCTGGGGAATGAATGTCTTGGTCCTAAAAGGAGGATCTGAGCAGCGTACAACAGCATCCACTTCAACTGGTGTATGCGATGCAGCACTGGTACCCTCTGGGTGTGGTAGATTCCGAATGCTAATTGTTTCTCTTGCATTAGAGCTTCTTAATTCATTGGAGACAGATCAACACTGCTCATCTTGACTTGGGTTCTAGCTCCTCTGGCTGAAGTTGTCCAACAAACTTTCCTTTCGGCTCCCAGTTTCCCAGTCTGCTTCTTTGTTGGGGTCTTCTCACCCCTCCAGGTAGCCCTCTTAGACTGAGCTGCTTTCAAGATGACTCAGACCAACTCCCTCCGGAGATTTTTCTAGCATATATTAGAAGTGGTCTCAAAAAATTTTGTGGACCCTGTTATCTAAATGTTACCAGAAAGAAAGATCAACTTCTCTAAACCAAATTCATGATCCTTGGCAGATGTGCTCTGTGTTTCATGTGGCTTATATTCAACAATTCTCTACCACTGGTCAAATCATTTCACTATCTGAGAATATGATTTGCAACTAATTCATCTTGAAGTGTTTGACCAGAGCCTACAGTGCTTAAAATTAGAAATGCTATGTGTATTTTATTGAGATTTTTTTCAGTGCCCATGGTGGGTGATTGCTAACATCTGCTTTGAAAATTTTCCAGGCTAAAATCATTATGGCCTTATGCTATAGATTAGAACTTTGGATCTCAATTGCCTGTCCCTCAGTGTGTCAGAGCAGGCCCCAGCACTGTTTCTTAGGATTATTTCTGACCCTGCTCATAGTTTGTCTCTATTCCCACTGCCCATGCAGAGGTGGGTTTTGGTTAGACTCCTTAATTTTCAAAGGCTCTTAAATCTACTCTTAGCCAGTGATTATCTTTTCCTTTAATTAGCCATTCAAAATATTCACCCTTCAGATTCTTGCCAAACATTACAATTTTGAACTCCCTGCTCTGCAACACTTATCAAAAGTTTCAAGATGTATTTATAGGAGGTGGCTATTAAGGCAGGCAGGCAATCCTCTAAATATTTTTAAAATTTACCTTAGGATTATACTAGACCAGGTGATCTCATGCTTTTTGTAGAAGTGTGGATCTGTACTTTGGCCTACACTGAAGGATTTTATAAGAGACTCACTTTTGAATTTATTGGGGGAAGGGGCTGTGGTTGGAAAACTATCCCCTCCATGACTGTGCATCCTCTCTATGACATCTGTTGGGTGTAAGGAAAATAGGTAATTCTCCTCATGACCTAGCTTATTGGTAGCTAGTGGAAAGTGTGAATCTTGAAAATCAACATATCTTCCTTTTTACAATGAGTTATCAAAAATTTCAAAACCAAATTTGTGAGAGCAATTACCAAGACCTTAGAATATGCATTTTCCTCATGAGCTAGCTCATTGGTAGCTGGCGGAAAGTGTGAATCTTGAAGCTCAGTGTTACCTTCCTCTTTACATTGAATTATCAAAACAGGTCAATGCCAAATTTGTGACTCACCCATAGCAACTATTAAGATCTTCAGACATGCATTTCTTGTTATTAATATTACTATTTTTCTGCTCATTTCCTTGTCATAGTCCCCTTAAATTATATATTTTTAATGCTTTTATTTGTACCTGTTTTATAACTTACCTTAAATTTTTCATAGACCAGGGCTTGGCTATAAATAAAATGAAATAGCCATCTCAACTCCAGTTCCACACCTTCCTTGCCTAACCATACATTTCATTTGACTTCTTAGAACGTTCTTTATCAAGCCTGATTAAATCATTAATCATGATGATGACAACAACCACAATAAAAATAACTGTTGGTTTAGAGATTCTATGTGTGAGATTCTCGACATATTAACATGGGTCTCATTTAATCTTTAAGCCTCCTCTCAAGGCAGGTGTTATTTCCCCATTTTACAAAAGAGAAAAACAAGGCTCAGGAGGTTTAAAGTATTGCTCAAAGGTAACATCAGTAAGTGACAGACCCAAAACTGGAATTCTCCTAAGCTCCTTTTCTTTTCTCTGTGCCAGTTTGCCCACTCCTTGACATTATGCTCTTTCACTCTTTATTTTATTTTATTTTGTTTTGTTTTATTTGCTCTTTCACTCTTTAAAAGAGTCATCATTCTATGGCTTTGAACTGATACAATGACATGTACCAGTAAAACCCCAAGCCTTCGTTTCTCTAATAGAGATGGGGTATGGCGGGGGGTAGGATCTCTCAGCCATTTAACAGGACATTGTCCTGCCTCGCTAAATGAGTGAGCAGAACTCCACCATCATTCCTTCTCCTTTTTGAAAGAGGCATAAGCTACAGCTTAGACCAGAGGCAGAGATGGAAGTAGAAGAAGAAAGCAGACAAAATACAAAAAAGAAATATTTTGCTGGATTCCCAACGCAGGGCTAAAAAAGTGAGGTTGTGTTTTCATTAACTTGTAAGACAAGCCAGTTTGGCTAGATTTTAGCTGGGTAACAAGCAGAAACCTGTACTTTACTATTTTTTTAAAAGTTAGGTTTACTCAGAGGAGTAATTTATATATAATAAAATTTACCTCTTTAAAATGTAGGGGTTAAAATGTTGGATGAGTTTTGATCAATGTGTACATTTCCATAGCTACTATCATGCAAGATGCAGAATCTTACTATTACCCCAAAAAGTTTTCCTCCTGCTCTCTTGCAGTGAATCTCTTCCTCTTGACCCACTAATCCCTGACAAATATACAGTATTGCCTTTTTAGACTATCATATGAATGGAATCATACAGTATGTAATCTTTTGTGTGTGTCTTGTTTGACTTAGCACAATGCTTTTAGAATTCGTCTATGGTGTTGCAAATATCAATAGTTCATTCCTTTTTATTGCTGAGTAGAATACCATTGTGGATGGAATTCACATTTGTAGATATACCAAAGCTTGTTTACCTACTCACCAGTTGATGAACATTTGATTTGTGGCTTTTATGAATAAAGCTGTTATGAACATGTGCCTGCAGGTATTTATAGGAAAATACCCAGGAAAGGTATTACTGGATTGTATGATGAGTGGATGTTAACTAAACTGTTTTTCTTTTTTTTTTTTAAAGATTTTATTTATTTATTTGACAGAGAGAGAGAGAGCACAGGTAGGCAGAGCGGCAGGCAGAGGGAGAGGAAGAAGCAGACTCCCCACTGAGCAAGGAGCCTGATGTGGGGCTCGATCCCAGGACCCTGGGATCATGACCTGAGCCGAAGGCAGACACTTAACGACTGAGCCACCCAGGCACCCCGGTGAACTGTTTTTCAAATGGCTAAATCTTTCTGTGTTCACAACAGCAATGGATGGGATTTCTAATTGTACCACATTCTTTTCTTTTTTTTAAGATTTTATTTATTTATTTGACAGGGAGAGACACAGAGAGAGAAGGAACACAGGTGGGGGAGAGGGAGAAGCAGGCTTCCTGCTGAGCAGGGAGCCCGATGTGAGGCTCAATCCCAGGACCCTGGGATCATGACCTGAGCCAAAGGCAGATGCTTAATGACTGAGCCACCCAGGCTCCCCTAATTGTACCACATTCTTGTATACACTTTCTATTGTCAATCTTATTGTAATTTTAATTTGCATTTCCCTAAACACTAATGATGTTGAGTACCTTTTCATATACTTATTTTCCATTCATGTCTTCTTTTGGTGAAATGTATATTAAAATCTTTTCCATTTTTTTGGATGGTTTGCCTTTTTATTATTGACTTATAAGTGCCCTTCTACTTAGGATACAAGTCCTTCATCAGACATATGCTTTGAAAACATTTTCTCTTAGTTTGTGGTTTTCCTTTTCTTTTCCTTAATAGTGTCTTTTAAAGGGGCGTTGTTAGTTTTGATGAAGTCGTTTAGAGTTTTTGCTCTTAAATGCGGGGCTATGATCCATTTCAAATTAGTTTTTGTGTATGAGGCAAGGTAAGGGCTGAGGTTCTTTTTTTTTTCCCCCCTGCATGTGGATGTCTAATTATTCCAATTGTTCTTTTAAGAAGCACCGCTTATTAAAAAATTGACACTTTCAGGGCGCCTGGGTGGCTCAGTCGTTAAGCGTCTGCCTTCGGCTCAGGTCATGATCCCAGGGTCCTGGGATCGAGTCCCACATCAGGCTCCCTGCTCGGCGGGAAGCCTGCTTCTCCCTCTCCCACTCCCCCTGCTTGTGTTCCTGCTCTCGCTATCTCTCTCTCTGTCAAATAAATAAATAAATTCTTAAAAAAAAATTGACACTTTCTTTCTTTCAATTACCTCAGCACCTTTGTCAAAAATCAACTGACCACATATATGTGGATCTATTTCTGAGCTCTCTATTGATGTATATGTCTATTCTTACACTAATAGCATACTGTCTTTATTACTGTAACTTTACATTAAGTGTTGAAATCAGATATTAATGGATCTCACACCTTTGTACTCCTTTTCAAAACTGTTTTGGATATCTAGATGCTTTGCATTCCATATAAATTTTAGGATCTGCTTTTCAATTCCTAAAAAAGGACAGCCTCTGGGATTTTTATTGGGATTCATTGAAACTATTGATCAATCTGGGGAAGAACTTATATCTTAACAATATTTAGGCTTCCAATTCATAAACACAGTGTATAACTCTATTTAGGCCTTCTCTGTTTTTTTTTGTTGTTGTTGTTGTTTTCCCAGCAATATATAGCTTACAGGTCATGTGTGTAGTTTGTTAAAGTTATCTTTGAGAACTTCATTTTGATGCTATCATAAATGATATTTTTTATGTCAATTTCCAAGTGTTCACTGTACCTAGAAATAGAATTCATTTTTTATTTTTACTTTGTATCCTTCGACTTTGCTAAACTCACATAGCAGTTCAGTAATTGCTATAGTTACTTGGTATTTTCTATATAGATGATCATGTCTTCTACTAATAAAGATAGTTTGACTTCTTCCTTTCCAAAATATATGACTCTAAGGGGCGCCTGGCTGGTTCAGTCAGTAGGGCATGCGCCTCTTGATCTAGGAGTCATGAGTTCAAGCCCCATGTTGGGTGTAGAGATTACTTAAAAAAAAAGAAAAAAAGAAAAATTGGGTCACCTGTCTGGCTCAGTCTGTAGAGTAGGCTTGATCTTAGGATCATGAGCCCCATGTTGGGCATAGAGCTTACTTAAAGAAAAAAACCCCAAAATATATGACTCATTTAATTTTATTGTCTTACTGCAGTGGCTAGGACTGCCAGTATAACTTTGACTAGAAGTGGCAAGAGTAGACAACCCTGCCCTATTCCCAGCCTTAGGGATAAAGCATTCATTATTTCACCATTAAGTATGATGTTATTTTTTTAAAGATTTTATTTATTTATTTGAGAGAGTGAGAGAGCAAGAGAGATTGAGAGAATGAATGGTGGGGAGGGGCAGAGGGGAAAGCAGACCCCCTGTGGAGCAGGGAGCCTGACGTGGAACTGGATCCCAGGACCCTGGGATCATGACCTGACCCGAAGGCAGATGCTTAACAGACTGAGCCACCCAGGCACCCAAGTATGATGTTAATGGTAGGCTTCCGTGGATGCCCTTTTTCAGGTGTGGATACTTCCTTCTATTGCTAGTTTATTTAAAGTTTCTATTATGAATGAATTTTGGACTTTATAAAATGTTTTTTTTTCCTGCCTCTTTTCGGATGATGGTATGAGTTTTCTTTTTCTTTTTAAAATTAATTAATTAATTAATATTTTTAGAGAGGGAGATAGGAGGGGCAGAGGGAGAGGGAGAGAGAGAATCCTAAGCAGGCTCCATGCCCAGTGTGGAGCCCGATATCAGGCTGGATCTCACAACCCTGAGATTATGATCTGAGCTGAAATCAAGAGTCAGATGCTTAACAGACTGAGCCACACAGGTGCCCCATAATTTTTCTTTTTAAGCTTGTTGATGTGGTAAATTATATTGATTGACTTTCAAATGTGAAGCCAATTTTGCATTATCTGTGATGAATCTTTTTTATTTATTTATTTATTTATTTATTTATTTATTTATTTATTTATTTATTTATTTATTTAAGAGAGAGAGAATGAGAGACAGAGAGCATGAGAGGGAGGAGGGTCAGAGGGAGAAGCAGACTCCCTGCCGAGCAGGGAGCCCGATGCGGGACTCGATCCCGGGACTCCAGGATCATGACCTGAGCCGAAGGCAGTTGCTTAACCAACTGAGCCACCCAGGCGCCCGATCTGTGATGAATCTTATTTTATTGATGGCCCTGATGTATTATCATTTTTATGTATTACTGGATTCAACTTAATAATATTTTCTTGAGGCTTTGACGTACCTATTTATGAGGATTTTGTTCAGTAGTGTTCTTGTAATGTCCGTGTCTGGTTTAGGTACAGGGTAATACTGGCCTCACAAAATGAGTTGGAGAGTATTTTTTCCTCTCCTATTTTCTGGAAGAGTTTGCAAAACCTGCATTTTTAAATTCATCTATTTCTATTCATTTTGCCCCTGAACTTCCAACCTCACCTCAGGTCCTCTGTACATGATCCTTTGAAGTACTTTAAAGTTCTCTTTGTGGGGGCGCCTGGGTGGCTCAGTCGTTAAGCGTCTGCCTTCGGCTCAGGTCATGATCCCAGGGTCCTGGGATCGAGCCCTGCATCGGGCTCCCTGCTCAGTGGAAAGCCTGCTTCTCCCTCTCCCACTCCCTCTGCTTGTGTTCCCTCTCTCTCTGTGTCTCTCTCTGTCAAATAAATAAATAAATAAATAAATAAATAAATAAATAAATAAATAAATAAATAAATCTTTAAGTTCTCTTTGTGGAACCAAGAAGACAAGGAATTCCTATACATACAAGAAATTCAAATACCTTGAAAAGGCCGTGTGTGTGTGTGTGTGTGTGTGTGTTCCTGTGCTTCTCTCTAAGAGTTACTGTGTAACAGGAGAGAAAAAGGGAAGAGTGTTTTAAGCCTTGGAGGAAACTAACGTAAGTCACCATGTGTCACAGCCTCACGAGGACAATGGTTACTTATTATCAGAGGAGAAGGGCATTATATCAAAATCCACTCCTTTAAGCAAGATGAGGGCATGTAATGCCAAAGCAGATCCTTGCTTTCTGCTTTCTAAGTGTGGTTCCGTTGACTCATATTACCCTCCAGAGCCTTCTCCCTTGCAATCAAAAACTTTTCAGTGAGCCCAAACCCTTCAGGCCTGGAACAAACTTACTTTTGAACATGGGTTAAACACACAGGTGAGTTCTTAGAGAATCCATACGTTTTGCTATTGCCTCATAACCTGCCAGAGACCAGACAAGTGACAGGAAGCCATTGAAGAGGACAGAGGATGAAAAGGCCTTGTGTAAGTCTGGGACTTTACCCTCTTTCACCTTCCAGCTTTTCTCTCCATTGCAGAGAGGAAACTTCTGGAGGAAGGCTAATACAGGTGACATTTGCTTTTTGGAGATTTACTGGGGAGCACATGGGAGCCCAGCTGAGATTCCTGCAGGAGGAAAATTACTACACAAATGTACATTTTCACCCTTGCTTAATGAAGACAGAAGAGCAGAGAGAAGACTCAATAAGGACATGTGCCTTTAGCTCCATACTGGGGTATGTCTAAATCCTCTTCACCCGCAGGGACCAGCACCGGCCTTAGGGCCCAGACCATGGAAGGAGCATGCAAGTCAGAGGATTTGGTGTCCAGTCCCAGAGTGGCTCTCATCTGAGTCCAAGGAAGGTGTGTCCTGCCAGAGCAAGGGAATCTGGGTCTACTCAATTTTACCAATGAAAAGTGGGGTCCATCCTTTCTGTCTGGCATGTCTCTGCACATAGCAAGCTAGATCTTGATCCTGGATGATTTCCTGCCTGCTCCTGAAGAAAGGCAACTTTGTTCTCGAAGACATGGTTAAGGAAGATAGCTTTATTGGTCAAGGTTCTTGCAGAAAACAGATGGTGCACTCAAATTAGGACCACCCTCTAGGGCTAATCATAATGGGGCTCCATTACTGTCCTAAGTCTGAAGGGAAGAGAGGAAGACATGACTTGCAGAATCTAAATGGAGCAAACTGTATGAAGAGGGTCTCCTGACAAGAGCTGCTACCCCACAGGATGGTGGCCAGGGAATGATAGCCCCCCCACACCTCAGTCTCCTTCTGATGTTCCACACTGGTTGAACCAAAAGAGAAACCAGAGGGCCAGGAAGCAGGTTGATGTGGTCCACACAAGTGAGCTTCTTGGGGTCCAAAGCAGGGTATAAGAGGGTAGAAGAGAGTAGGGAATGAATCTGGAGGGACAATGGGAAGGCATCCAGTGAGTAGTTGTGTACATCAGAGCCTTTCCCATACTCCCAGACCCTGTTGACAGAGCAACTGTATCTTTCCATGCCCTTCTTGACATCTATTCCCTAGGAGGAAACCTCCAAGGCTCACCATCTTTGGAGTAGAACCCAAGGGCCCATCACTGGGACCTGGCTCTTGCCACAGCAGCTGGGCCACCAGGGAGGACAGACTGGAAGAGCCTGTGAAACCTGCCAAAAGGTTCATGGCCAGAAGCCATGCTTTTTCCCCCAAAGAGAAGAAACAGGTCCCTGAAAAGGGCTGGTTGGCCATGAGTAAAGTTCAACCCTGTTCATTCCTGTTAACATCCTCTGGCGGCCAGGGGCACTGAAGGAAGTCAGTAGTCAGGAAAATTCCAAGACGCTTTTACTAAAAATAAAGTAAATAGCCATTTCTTACAAGATGCCCAGCCGCTAATTAGCTGCAGTACTTCTGTGCGAGGAGAGGCCCTTTGGCTACAGAATATGAATTTTAAAACTAAGCTCCCACCGAAGTGGCAATTAAGGGCTTTACCCAATCATAATAAACCTTAGTCTTCCTTTCCTAAGCAAGCTCCGCATCTTGCTGCCAGAGCAAACCCATCAGCTCATTCCTGGTTTCCTTCTTAAAACAGAGCAGGGCCATGACACTCGACAGAGCAAATACTCCCAGGCGGCTCTTTCCAGGCTCTTGGAGCAGCTCTCAGGGCCTGTTACAGTGTTGGCAGGGACACAGCAGACCCTAAGTGTCCTTCAGTCTCTGGTCTCGGCCCAGGCCTCCAGGACACTATCCGCTAAGGCCCGGCAGCCTGGTGGTTACGGACACAGGCTTCGCTACCACGGTCATGGTGTTTGCAGAAACAGAGCAAGAATCTATACTTTTCCTTCATGGCACTTTATGGAAGTTTGCAAGTGGACATGTAACAATGACAGACATTTTTTTTTTTTTTTAGATTTTATTTGAGAGAGAGAATGAGAGAGAGAGAGAGAGAGAGAGAGAGCACATGAGGGGGGGAGGGTCAGAGGGAGAAGCAGACCCCCAGCTGAGCAGGGAGCCCGATGCAGGACTCGATCCCGGGACTCCAGGATCATGACCTGAGCCGAAGGCAGTCGCTTAACCAACTGAGCCACCCAGGCGCCCCCAGTGACAGACATTTTTACACTGTGTGTGTTCTCTGCCTCTACTCTGCCCCCTAAAGACAATCCTGGTGTTGTCCACTTGGCCTACTCCTTTCTCTTCCCTCTTGGGACCAGTGTAGGGAGCTCGTCATGAAGTCAGAACAGGAGTCGCAAGGTGGCACGCCTGCAGGGGCAGGGCAGGGCAGGGGGCAGCGGTGCAGGGAGAGTGCAGAAGCAGCAGAGAGCTGGGGCCCGTAAAGCAAAAGGATGTAAAGCCCTGAATTCAGCTCTGCCCAGCCAACAGTTGCTGGAATACAGGCACCCCCCCCCTTGGACTGATCTAACCATTCTTCAAGGCAAAACCCAGATTTAGATTTCTGTACAAAATGTCTTGATTGTTGTGTTTTAGATAAAGTGTTCCATGATTGAGAGAGGTGATTTTAAAGATGTTCTGCTATGTGTTAATGGGCTGCCCATTTGGATGTTACCTTGAGAAACTGAATAAAGATTTTAATTCCTTCATGACATTTCCCCAGAGAAGACATGCTGATGGCCAACAGACACATGAAAAGATGCTCAACATCACTCATCATCAGGGAAATGCAAATCAAAACTACAATGAGATATCACCTCACACCTGTCAGAATGGCTAAAATCAAAAGCACAAGAAACAACAAGTGTTGGCGAGGATGTGGAGTAAAAGGAGCCCTCGTGCACTGTTTGTGGGAATGCAAACTGGTGCAGCCACTGTGGAAAACAGTATAGAGGTTCCTCAAAAAGCTAAAAATGGAATTACCACATGATCCAGTATTCCACTATGAGATATTTACCAAAAGAATGCAAAAACACTCGTTCAAAAAGGTGCAAGCCTATGTTTATTGCAGCATTATTTACAATAGCCAAATTTTGGAAGCAGCCCAGGTATCTATTGACAGATGAATGGATAAAGAAGATGTAGTATATATACGCAATGGGATACTACCCAGGCATCAAAAAGAATGAAATCTTGCCATTCGCAAAAACATGGATGGAATTAGAGCGTATAATGCTAAGCAAAACAAGTCAGTGAAAGACAAATACCATATGATTTCACTCATATGTAGAATTTAAGAAAGAAATGAGCAAAGGTTAAAAAAAAAAAAGGAGAGAGAGACAAACCAAGAAACAGACTCTTAACTATAGAGAACAAACCGATGGTTACCAGAGGGCAGGTGGGTGGGGGGATGGGTGAAATAGGGGATGGGGATTAAAGAGTACACTAATCATGATGAAAATAAATAACTAAATAAATAAATAAAAATTTAAAAAAGATTTTAATTCTTTCAATTATTCTTTGGTTGGCTGACTGTGTTACTGTTTTGAGGTGACTGTGTCATGCAGAGCTGGTGGCTGTCAGCTTTCCCTGTGGATGACTCCCACTATGGGCTGTGGCCACTACCACATGGTGAGCCCCCTGAGGGCAGGATAAGGGCCTCTTTTGCTTCTATTTGCTAAATGAACGCCTCTGTCGTAGTCTTGGTTCTTTTCTCAAGAGGTACAAACTGAGTTTAAATTCACTTTCACTTTCCTCTGGGCCAATCAACATAATCAATCACAATATAATAAACAGAGTGGGAGAAAGCAGAGAAATCCACTGATTATGAAAGGAGAGTGGACTGCTCCTGGTGCTACAAGCTGGCTACAGCTAGGCTGGTGTTCTAGGGACAGGAAGTAGCCTGAAGAAAACATATTTTGCCCCATTCCTTGAACCAGCTCTCTGTCAGCTCTCCCAGCAATTATTCATAGAGGACAAGTCATACTCTCCTCCCTTCACCCTTAGGAAGCATATTACTTATCAGTGCTATGTAAAAAAAACTATGCCAAAACTTAGTGATCTGAAACAGCGAAGTGTTTGTCTTTATTTCTGATTGTCAGGAATCTGGGCACAGCTTACCTGGGTGCCCCAACATCAGGTCTCTCGTGAGGCTGCAGTCATCTCAAGGCTCAACTGGGAGAGGATCCACTTCCAAGCTGATTTTCCTAGCTGTTGGCAAGTTTAGGTCCTTGCTGGCTGTTGGCCAGAAACATCGCTTCCTTGCCAAGTGTGTCTCTCCAAAGGGCAGCTCACAACATGGCAGAGGGCTTCCTTTGGAGCAAACTGGTGAGAGAGCAAGTCTTTTTTAACTTAATCTCAGTAGTGACATCCCATCACTTCTGCCCTAGTTTATTAGAAGTAAGTCACTAGGTGCATCCCATGCTCAAGGAGAAGGCCATCCATAGGGCTTGAATGCCAGGAGGTGGGAATCCTTGGAAGTTTTAATCTAGCCTTGAAACTCAGGGCAGTGATGCAGTGGTCATATTCTTCTGGACATAACTCAGGCTCATCTCTCTGAATAAGCTGAGGCATACACATAATTGTCCCCTATCAACCATCTTCCTACAAAAGCTGAACACTGATATAAGACACATGCATCATGGGCAAACACCGTATACCAATCCTGGGGAAAGTTGACTTATATTGTAGTTTGTTGAGGACAGTGAGTCTAAAACATAAATCCAGCTTATTTTCTCAACATTTTCCTGTGATCCTTGGGTTCAAATTCTGGTTCTGCCTTTTACTAGCTGTGTGACTTTGGGCAAGAAATTTCCCTAAAGTTCTATTTCCTCATCCATAAACTGGGGGTAATAACGGAATTCATGCCACTGGGTTTTGGGTGGGATTAAATAAAAAAGATTACACATATAAAGACCTAGCATTGTGCCTGGCACATGACGAGTACTGAAAAAAGTTTGGTGCCTGTCATTATCATTATCATTATTGTTCCATTACTTTTCTTTAACGTATTTTCTTTCAAACCTGCTGCTCCTAAAGCCTGGCTTGCTTCCCCTTAGGATTCATAAAAACTGGTCAATGCTAAAAACTCATGGACAGTGGTTTTTGTTGTTGTTGTTGTTTTGTTTTGTTTTTGTTTTTGTTGTTTTTTTTTTTTTTGGTAATGTTTGGAAATTATAATCATAGTCTTTGGAGATCTTATGTTGGTAGTTGGCTTCCATCAAAATGAGGCATCTCAGAAATAGAACCGGTTATCACAGAAGTTGGCAGGGAACAAAATGTTATAGATTGGGAGAAGTGAAGTGGATCTTTCTCCACATTTCACCTCTTTAATCTTTGCCCACATGTTGAATGGGTGTGTTCTGAGGGAATCTGTGCAGGGAAGGCGAATACTGTCTCAGATCCTCTCTCTGGGGTTGGAGGCCCCAAGTGTTTCAGAGGAAAGATGGCCCTTGGACACTTGCTCACCACTATTACATTCTGTGAGTGGAGTGGAGCAGAGTTGAACGTCTTTTACTGCTTGCCTCAGGCAGTATTAGTTGCATTCCAAAAGTTTATAAATAAATGAGTGGACATATGATCTATGAAATAATTGTTGACTTTTCCATGTGTTTTGAGAAGGAGCTAAGGAGGACAAAGGCACTTTTTTTTCCCCCTTTCTCTTGCAACTTTTTTTTTCTCCCCAAGAAGCCACAGAATTTTGACCCACTTCATATCCGCCTCCTGCCTCTGGTTTTGAAATCTGCAGGCTGATGGCTTGTTTGCTTGTTAGCATGAAAGGCTTGCGCTGGGTCTGTGCTTGCTTGTTAGTAAAGAACCAACAAGCATTGCAGTCCAAAGGTAATCACAGAATGAAATCACTTCCAGATGCCAAACCCCACTCCTGATGGTGAAAGCAGACTTTACAATTGCAGTGGACCAGGTATTCGATGGCTCTCACCCAATCCTATTAGGGTTTGAACATGCACACGTGTTCTCAACCTCCTTTTCTCCTGTTTTTTTTTTTTGTTTTTTTTTTTCCTTTTCTATCATCCCTTGCTTTCCTCAACTTGGATCAATTTTAATGTAAAGAGCAAACAAAGCTGGATATAACCCAGTCTCAATTCTCCCCTAAGCATCTCAGCTGCTGTTGTCCTGGGATCTATTAGATGATGATAGCTCCCTGTTAGAGCTGTAGCCACTAGAGAGAAGCCACTAGCTTCTTCCAGCTCCATCCTCACAGGCTCCTAGAAAGCCTGTCCCAGGCAAAGGGCACACACAAAGGACACTGGTCCTTGGGAAGTTGGTAACGTTGTGACCAGAGGGATTGTCCCACCTGCAGAAAAAGGATCACTGCCCATACTCAAATTAGAATTGATACAGAAATGAGACAGGCTATCGTAGCTGGAACTCACATTGGTGGAATATGTGGGGCTCGGCGGTGACATGGGACACCTGTCCTTTGGATCCCTACATGCTGAGATGTGTCAGCTCCTCACAGAGAGTGTGAGAAAAGAAGAAGGAAAGAAGATAGAGAAGGAGAGACGGAGAAAGTACGGTTAGAGGAAGAAAAGGACTTAATACCAAAAGAACATTTTTAGAGGTCTTTGATTACAGTATGGAAGTCTGAGAAAGAATAGGATCAAAAGGACTTTCAAAAGAGGAATGCATCATAGACCTATTGATTCTCTCCCCTCACAAAGTGAGTACCATGAAATCCAATTTCAGGTCCCCTCTCTCAGACCAGTCCCTGGAAGGGATTCTTACACTAATGTAAGAATCTTTCCTTCATTTGCTTATTAGTCTCCTTCACCAAAGTTCCTATGGTAGATAGACATGGCCATTTGTGAAGATAAGAGTCAGTACGATTTAATCACGTACATGAAGATAAAATGCAAATAAAACATTTGTATACAGCCAGTAGGAAGGCTTTAAAAAAAAAAAGTCTCTCAATTCGCTTATGTATAGTTAGTATACTTATTAAGTTATTACTTCCCTTGTGAATAATTCATTAAATTTTAAATGCAACACAAATGTATTTCTTCCCAGGCAGAATAGCATATAGCTCTCACTCAACCGTTTATTCCCAGATGTTTATATCCACAGGGTCCAAGAACTCCATAAAACTAGAATAATAGCACATTGAAAATATCTGGCCACAACCCATAAACGAACGTGCATAATAAAACTGCTCTCACCCCTCAAACCTCCTTCCAATGCAAACCTTCCAAATGTTTCAAAGTAATTTTCCAAAGGTGTAGTGGGGGTAGATACCCCAAATCTTATATTCTCATGTCACTGCGACATGGGTTCAAGATCAGATGGAAGAAGTACAAGTATCCAGCACCTTTAAAAAGAATCTCTTAAAAGTGAACCCAGGAATAAATATAATTTTTAAAATTTTTTTAAAAGATTTTATTTGTTTATTTGACAGAGAGAGAGACAGTGAGAGAGGGAACACAAGTAGGGGGAGTGGGAGAGGGAGAAGCAGGCTTCCCGTGGAACAGGGAGCCCGATGCGGGGCTCGATCCCAGGACCGTGGGATCATGACCTGAGCTGAAAGCAGATGCTTAACTGAATGAGCCACTCAGGTGCCCCGGAAAAAAAAAAAAATTTTTTTAAATGGCTGGTGAACAGTTTGTTTTATTTTAAGGAAAAATAAAAAGGTTGGGTATGTGTGTATGGGAGCATATGCCCAAAGTGATGAATGTATTCTCCAAATGGCCAGATTTTCACCATCCTGTTAACATCTATGCAACTCCTGTTTCTCCAACCATTTGCTAATGCTGAGGGTTTTTTTTTTTTTTTCTATTTGGTTTTGGAAATATAAATTATTTTATATCAGCCTTTCAAACGGCCTCTCATCTTAGATACATAATTCTTTATGCCAGATGATAGCAAAATTTCCTAGTTCATTTCTTTCTAGATTCCTGTTAGAAATAAGAGGCATCCAAAATACTGACCAGTTAGATGTCTAGTCAGTAAGTATCATTTACTAAGAGGATAGAATTAGGGATATGAAGGGGAAAACACTGCTTCTGTATCAAGGGAGGGCATAGGGCAATGATAGGAAATTGGTCAGTGTGATATAAACGGGAGGAAGATAAAACATATCCCATGTGCATAACACACCACGGCTATTCAGAGAAGTATGAATAGAAATACACTCAGGGAGCTGGGAAAGATGAAGGACTTATGTCTGGCAGTGGAATAAGGCAGGCAATGGACAGGGAAGGGGTGTTGTAGAAACAAAACTGTATTTGAAGTCAGAAAGTCTAGGGTCAAGTTTGGCTTTTCCTCTTGGTAATCATGTGGCTTGGGCTTTCCTCATCCATAAAGCTGAGATAATCACTTCTACCTTGGATGGTTGCTGAAGAGACCAAGGGAGCTAAGAGGCTTTCCAAGTTGTAAAGTATCAAACATGCCTGCCTTATCAGAGGGGGTGAAGTTGCATAAAGAGGGCACCTGGATGGCTGGCTCAGTCAGAAGAGCATCTGACTCTTGATCTCGGAGTTGTGAGTTTGAGCCCCACATTGGGTGTAGAGATTACTAAAAATAAATAAACTTAAAAAACAGTTGCATAAAGCGTTAGACAGCTGATGAAATGAAAACACCCCAGAACCCAGCTTCACCCTTATTTACGCCCAACACCTGCTTGAGGGATGCTTTCTATCTCATTCCTTTATCTGGTAAATGGGGATTGCAGTATTTGTCTTATGTGGTTTCTTCATGATCAAATGAGAGTCTAAAAACAGGAGATGTATTAGGGGTGAGGCACTATTCAAATTGAAGGCATTGTCACACTTTGGTAAAACCCAACCCATGCTCATCGATCCATTCATTGATTTTACAGTCTTTGAGCATTAAACTATGCTAGACTCTGCCACACCCTAGGAATGCTAATGGCGAAGAAGACAGACCTGACCTTGTCCTCTTGGAACTGACAGTCAAGTCTGTTAACAAGTCACTTGCAAAACGAACTAGGTAAGCCAACTTTTTGAAACCACATATATTTACAGCATTTCACCATACTTACCCTTTAACACAAAAACACAGAATCAAGGGCGCCTGGGTGGCTCAGGTCATGATCCTGGAGTCCCGGGATCGAGTCCCGCATCGGGCTCCCTGCTCGGCAGGGAGTCTGCTTCTCCCTCTGACCCTCCCCACTCTCATGCTCTCTCTATCTCATTCTCTCTCTCAAATAAATAAATAAAATCTTAAAAAAAAAAAACCAACACAGAATCAAGAGAGTTTTTTTTAAGACGTTATTTATTTATTTGAGAGCGCGCGCGCGCACGTGCACAAGTGGGGGAGGAGGGGCAGAGCGAGCGGGACAAGCAGACTCTGTGCTGAGCAGGGAGCCCGACGGGGGGCTCATGACCTGAGCCGAAGGCAGACGCTTAACGACTGAGCCACCCAAACACCCCATCGAGAAAGTTTAGTGGAAAAATAACTGGATGAGAAATTAGGAGATGAAGGTTCAGTTTCAGACCTCAGGCACATCACTCAAAGTCGTTGTACCCCTGTTTTTCCATCAGTGAGAATGGGCTAGCACAAATCCTATGCGCTTCAAAGGCGTTTCTTAAGCGGATAGGTGCCCTTGTTCTAAATTTGATAGATTAAAAAGATACTGCAAGGTGGGATACTAGACAATTGGTCTGATTTCTTCCACAAGTCAATGGCATGAAGAAGTGAGAGTAGTAGAGGATGCTTGGGAGATACAACAACCAGATAATGTGTAGACTTTGGGTTAAACGACCACCTGTCGCAGACATTTTTGAGATAATCATGGAAATTTGAATATTCCCTGAGTTTTGGATGATACTAAGGATAATTTTTGTTATGTATGATAATAGCAACATGAGTTTATAAGACATGTCCCATGCTTTTTTGGCATATGTAGAAATGAAATGACTTAATGTCTGACTGCTATAAAATAAAATACTAGGGGAGGTGGGTGGGGGGATGGATTAAATAGGTGATGGGGATGAAGGAGTGCACTTGCTGTGATGAGCACCGGGTGTAGAATGGATGTTTGGAATCACTATATTGTACACCTGAAACTAATATTACACTGTACATTAACCAACTGGAATTTAAATAAAAACTTAAGGAAATAAAATACTAAATAACAAAAGGATAATTACATAACAAACAAACACGTGCATATAAAGACACATCTTACAGCCATATCTTAAGGCCAGCATTACTCACGCTTTTTCCCCCCCTCTCTTCTGATACACAAAATAGGTTACAAAAACTCTTCAAAGTGGAAACACTTTTCCTAATTACTTGAGTTTATTTTGGGGTGGGGAAAGAACATAGGAAAGGAAGCTTCTAAACTTATTTCTGTATAATAGGTGTCATTAAACTCATGGAGGCTAGACTCGAACTGCCTAAGGACACTTGGGTGCTTCTGGCCCTATGCCTGGCTTCAGTATGGTTGCAAAGTTGGGGGTGGGTGGATAAGTGGGTAGAAGGAGGTAAAGGTAGTCAAATCCTTCCACAAATGATTTGGTGCTTTCAGACTCAGTAGATCTAAATCAGTAAGGCAGATGTTTTAGTTTGGCTACTTCAACTAGGCCTGTGTCTCTGCTTCCCTAGGGCAGACTGGCTAGCAATGTGTGACTTGCAGTGTCTTTAAACTGTCACTACTCAAAGTGTAGTTCTCAGACCAACAGTAGTGACATCACCTGGGAGCTTGTCAGAGCTGCATGAGGTCTGATCCAGCCCAGACTTACTGAATCAGAATCTACATTTTAACAAGATCCCCAGCTGACTTACACGGTCATTAAAGTTTGAGAATCGAAGACTTAGATAGTCATCAAAAAGAGTAACTACAAAGGACCATGCCATTATTATCATTTGTGTGAAAGTCTGGAGAAATGAAGCAACTTGCAACGGGCTAATTTCAGAAGAGCATTTGGTCTTGAAATAGTCACAGCGTGAAAAAGCGTGCCTTACGTGCACAATTTCCCCAAGTCACCCACCCAGATCTGCAGACATATCAGCCTGGTGGACATCAAACCACCTCAGTGTTAGTTACCTCCACTCCAGGTTTCCTTCTTTCTTTCAGTGTCAGCAATCACTGACTCCTCTGAAAATGTGAAGGTACAAGACAACAATTCTAATAGTCTCTCAAAGCCTTATCTCTCTGTAAACTTAGAATTAACCCAGAGGTGTTCTTAAAATATCCTGATCTTGATATATTCAACCTTTCCTAATAATGATTTTTATACTCTCCAGTGGTCAAAACTGTGTTTCTTAAATATTTTGTTTTCTGCATTGTTGCAGCCTGAGAGCACGTAAAGGAGAAGAAGGGGCCAAGGTTGTCACGCACTCAGCAATAATTCCCCCACCTCAATACTGGCTCGACCACCATCACTGCTTTCTCCTTCACTCACCACCTCTGGGCATTTTACAGAATACTCCCCTTGGCAGCACAGCTCCTCCCCGACTTTTTGCTAAAGAGTCTGGCTCTGGGGATCCCCCAGGCTTGATGTACTAAAGGGATGGCCCTCTCTGTACCAAACCAGATGATCAGATTTCACTTATTCTGCTAAGTTCCATTGTTATTCTTTATCTAGTGACATTTACTAAATTAACCAGAGAGCTCCCAGCTCTCTACTCCACTTAAGACTGCTTAAAGGACTTTTCCAGTCCTGTCTCTCCATATTAAAATGGGTGAAGCACACTACAAGTAGAACTAATGCCAAAAGTTCAAAATTGATAACAATGCAAACCTGATCATTTGTATTATAGGAGAAAGCACTCCCCCTTTTAAAATGCCTCAAGTCTTTTGTCTTCTGTGGTCCTGGGAATCTGGAGGTTCGAATGGTGAGTATAATAGGAACATCCTAGGCGCCATAACAGCCCCATAAATATCTCCTCAGCAGAGCTGTGCATCTCCCTCTGGACTCGAAGAGCTTTCTTTGAAGTCCCTGGGCAGAAGTTGTGCACGTGGAAGAGGTATGCAACTTATTATTATCATTATTCACCACTGCTTTAGAAGCTTTTAAGTAATACTAGATTTATCACATTTTTCTTACAGCAAATTTTAGTTTCATCTAGTGTTTCTTCTGAAGCCTAAACCAATAAACCGGTTTGTCTTTGTAGTTGATCTGCCACAGTAGTTCCCGTATTTTTCTGCCAAGAAGCCCTTTTGGAATCCGATTAAATGGGTAACATGACATTTATAGTCACAGAGACTAGAATACCTGGAAGGAGGCCCAGAACTTACCCAGTCTCTTGGGGACCCTCTGGTAGACCTTGTTGTTGGACAGATCTAACGCAGAGCCGACCTTTAGCTACTGGCCCCTCCTGAGGTCTACTCTCATCTGGAGCAGCCCCCTTAGACTGCACTGCCTAGGACTGTACATAGTAGTGCTCAGGAAATATTTCATATTCTTGATTTGATGTTGCAGAGGTGCTCACGCAAAGTCAGTGCACCTGTAAACAGTTTGCATTGCACTGCATCATAAGGGAGGAGAATTACGGACCAACTGAAAACTTCCATTCCTGTTTGATTTATACTCTTGCTCCCTATCTCTATGGGACAAAGCATTATTTTCTTCTTTAAAATGCACACACAAACACACAAACACACACCTTGTCCTCTTTATCATTACAAAAGTAAAGGATAGGGGTGCCTGGGTGGCTCAGTCGTTAAGCGTCTGCCTTCTGCTCAGGTCATGATCTCAGGATCCTGGGATCTAGCCCCGCATCTGGCTCCCGGCTCCGCGGGAGGTCTGCCTCTCCCCCTGCTTGTGTTCCCTCTCTCACTCTCTCTCTCTCTCTGTCAAATAAATAAATAAAATCTTAAAAAAAAAAAAAAGTAAAATATACTCATTGTAAAAAAAAAATTTAATAAACATAAATAAGCATTTTCCTCTACCCAGCATGACTAGTGTTATGTTTTGGTCACACTATCATTCCAGTATTTATGTGTGTGTGTGTGTGCATGTGTACATACTGTTTTGTACTTTTCAGTTAACGATGTGTCTTGCATTTCTGCACACATCTACCCACTCTGTCTCCAAATGCCCCACTGAGATGATTTAAAAAAAAAAAGGTTAGTTTTAAAATTTAAACCATTACAGCAGTGGAAAACAAGACTAAGAGTCTTCAGTGAGTCAGAAAATGTGAAGGATTCAAATCAATAGAACAACAAAGTATCCAGGAAGTGAAGTTTCAGTAAAGGTGACAGGAGCCCAAACTCTAGAGATGAAGGCTGACTTTTGCCGAGGAGTCCTCCAGATAATTCTAGCTACCAATTTATAAATTAGTCTGAGATGTTAAAGAACTGCATTTGGGAGAGCTGGGGCAAGTGGGGCCCACTCTCTCTTCCTCTGAAAGAAAAGCAACACCAAGTTTGAGATAAATCTGGACTCACACACCAGCTCAGGAAAAGAGGCAGAGCCACCCAGAACTGAATAACCCTGAAGACCTCAACCCCAGAGCAAAGCCCTCCTGACTTTGGCAATTGTCAAGGAACTCAAGCCTGACAGCAGACTCACAGTGACACCATGGAACTCCAGGAGGCAATGAGCAGCATTTCCAAAGTTCTGAGGGGAAACTATTTTGAACCCCGTTTTCTATACCCAGCCAAATTTCCAGTGCAAGGGCTAAAAGAAGGCACTTGCAGACACATAAGATTTCAGTTAAGTTTAGTAACCACACATTCAGTAAGAAAAAATTACTTCAGAAGTAACCCAGAAAAATCTAAAAGTAAGTCAAGAAAGAAGAAAAGACGAGATATAAGAAGGTGCAGCTCTCTGATATGACCCAGGAAGATTTACAGACGTGAGAAAGGAAATCAAAGGCAGAACTTTAGACAGGGGTGTGTGGAAGATTATTGTTTGAGTGGCAAAATATTCAAGATTGAGGATTACATTTTCTTCTCTAGAAAGATTTGTATTCATGTAATAATAATTTTTAAGTGCTTCACATTGTTTTTTAATTATTAGAATCAACCTACAGATAAAGGAAAGATGATGAAGTTATGGTTTAAGAAGCTTGTAATCATTATAAATACTAATGCAATAAAAAAAAAGATGTTAAACAGGAGGAGAAATGAGAAGCCCCTCAAGTTCCAAATTCCACATATCTTTTACCCAGAGGCCAATGTATAATGCCTGAATTTGATAAAAATAAGAAATAGAAGAATAATTATATATATTTTAAAAAATTACAATAATAACTGCTAGAAGCAGAAGCAGAAACTATTAACATGGTGGAGGGGGGACAGTGGGATCAGGGCAAGTGAGAATTTACTTTTTATTTTACATATCCCTATACAGTGGAATTTTTAAAAAGATTATTTATTTATTTATTTGAGAGAGAGTGAGATAGAGAATGAGAGAAAGCAAGAGGGAGGAACAGAGGGAGAGGGAGAAGCAGACTCCCCACTGAGCAGGGAGCTCGACGCTGGGCTTGATCCCAGGACCCCAAGATCATGACTTGAGCCAAAGGCAGATGCTTACCTGACTGAGCCACCCAGGTGCCCCTACAGTATAATTTTTTTAACCATATGCATCATTACACTTATAGTTATATATTTTGGACATCTTTCTAGACATAACCCAAATGTCACCAGCCTGTGGATATAACTGAGATCACATTTATATTTATGCCCAAATTATAATGGTTCTGTGTCTTCAATTGCCCATTTGGGAATTTAGTTCCCACTCGATATCTCCCTATTATTTCTGGGAACTGCCGAGAAGAGTTCTCTGACAGGACCACAGTAAAATCTTTCAGCTCCAGCCACCATGATTCCTTTATTGTGTTCTCTCTCCTTTTTCTCGGTATATGATGTATTCCTGTACATTATTTTTAATGACAATCATTTCTTTTTTTTTTTAAGATTTTATTTATTTATTCATGAGAGACAGAGAGAGAGAGAGAGGCAGAGGCAGAGTGAGAAGCAGGCTCCCCGCTGAGCAGGGAGCCCGATGTGGAACTCGATCCCAGGACCCTGGGATCATGACCCGAGCCAAAGGCAGACGCTTAACGACTGAGCCACACAGGCGCCCAATGACAATCATTTCTTGATCTTCACAAAATCTTCAGATACTTCTCGTCTCTGACTCTAAACCTTCAAATCAAATGTCAAACTTCCAATTTAGAGGAGACATAAGAGGTAGAGGAACAAGCTAAGCAACATCATGAGTAGACAACCAGAAAGTACGACGGCCTGAAGGACCTCTGGCTTAGCCTCTTCAGTGTATTGTAGCTATGCTACTTTCAAAATGAGACTTAAGGGACACAACCAGATTCCAGAGTGGTACTGGGTTAGATCCTGTAAATGACCTTTTGGGGTCACTGGGAAATTTGTATTTGATATAGTTAATTTATGGAATGAAAACTGAAAACACCCGATATGGAAAGTTAGAGATTGTCGGCTCAGGTCATGATATCAGGGTCCTGGGATTGAGCCCTACGTCGGGCTCCTTTCTCAGCGGGAAGCCTGCTTCTCCCTCTCCCACTCCCCCTGCTTGTGTTCTGCTCTCATTGTGTCTCTCTCTGTCAGATTTTATTTATTTATTTGACAGAGAGATAGAGAGCACACGTAGGCAGAGGGAGAGGGAGAAGCAGGCTCTCTGCTGAGCAGGGAGCTGGACATGGGGCTCGATCTCAGGACCTCAGGATCATGACCTGAACCAAAGGCAGCCGCCCAACCAACTGAGCCATCCAGGCACCCCAATAAATAAAATCTTAAAAAAAAAAAAAGCAAGTACAGTGGGATCTCATTTAACAAACACACACACACACAGAGAAAGAGAGAGATCTGGAAGAATATACATTAAAAATTGGCAGTGGTTGGTAGAAATATGTTTTCTTGTTGGTAGAAATATGTTTTCTTGTTGGTAGAAATATGTTTTAATTTTTTAAAATGTATGTTTATTTTTATTTTCTGATTTGCTACCATATGTATTGCTTTTGTAATAGTAAAAGGCTATAAAATTCTCCAAGACTTGACTTTATGAATACTATTTCCTTTGCCTGGATCTTGGATCCCTTCCTCCTCTATCCACATCTAACCCATGAACAACAGAATGGGTCCTCCTCTCCATCAACATTTTCCCTCCTTTCCATCAATATTTTACTCTTGGAAATAGAGAGCTATATAGATAAGTAACCTGGGTAATTAAGGCTGGGAAGTCACATCACTGGGAGTCTTCTGAAATTCACCCTGGTCTAGGTAGACTCAGACTTCATCTGTACACCTTGTGTTTTTAATTTCTCAGCCCTGCCACGGGAGATGCATGAATATGAGGGTTAAGACACAGCACATTCATTCCTCGGATCATAACAATACACCCAAATTAAGAAGGACTTTAACATCTCTTGTGCTATTGCTCACAAATAGCTGATGGAAACCTTACGGCTTCCTCTGTCAGAGAAAATAACTAGTTCTGAATGGCACGTGAGACTTAGCAAGAGGCCCCTCTCGCCTTACAGTGTGAGCTGCACATGTGCACCCACACTTGACTCTGACCCCTAAGCATTTCCAACACCAGGGATGTTAAAGGCATGCTTTTTTTGAAACAGCTTTTTCCCAAGTATTCACAAAAAACAAAAGAACAAAAGTGTATTTATAACTCTTTGAAACCAATGCGAGTTCCACATGGGGAGGAAAAAGATGGGAAAAATTGCAAAATTAATCAATAATCTTTCATGTTATCCATACCAATGTTTGGTCTTCTGGGAATTTGTGTAAGTAAAGTCACATAGCTGGAAGAGGCAACGCATTAATAAGTCCCGGGAGATGTGTGCTGGATTGTGGGGATGCTGGAAGAGATAGTGTGGGTAAGAAGGAATAACGTATTTTAAGAGAATTCAGATTTAAGTGAAGATAGGTGTTCCATATGAGAAAGAGAGGTAGTGAGAGAAAAGCACTGAATAGGTTTTCCCAATCCTCACATTTGGAGAACTTCAACACCATAGCCCTCCTCTGCAAATGCAATGCGCAGTTCCAAAGCATTAAGACCTCCTTGAAATAGAGTTAACCCTGAGATTCTCTTAGAGTTTCACTTGTCTTACCATGATTCAGGTGTGTCTTGAGCCAGGCTATTGCAACTAGATCCAGGAAAGATTCTGATAGAACAGTTCATCAGCAGTATAGCCAGTAATCCTGATCTCCAGCATCTCCATCTTTTCCTCCGTTCTCAACATAAGCAGTCAAGTCTAGGAAACTTACAAGATAAAAAAAAAGTCTCTCAATGCAAGTCTTCCTTTTCTCCTATCTTTCTCCCCAGATAATCTCAGGGCCTTGGAGCTTACGGATCATTTAAGCCCCAGATTTTATAGATGATACAGAGAGGGAAAAATGACTTCCCAAAGTAATTGGTGACACAAACCAGACCTGAGTCCAGCTCTCCCCTAAGTCTCCCAAATCCAGAGCTATTTACAATGAGCTCCATGCACTTCATGATCACTTACAGATAGGCTATCTTACATTGGGCTTAATTTAGTTGTCCTCTCAGTAAAGCAGTGTAAAACAAAACAAATCCCAAGAGCCACCCCTCCCCCCTACAGCCATCTTTCCCTTAAGAACAGCCATAAGACTCTGCTATAATGAACCGTAACCAACAAATACTTAAATCTGAGAACTTCTTTGGATTAATGTACAAGAGGCCTTTGACTTTAGCCTGTCAGAATTAGTCACGTCTTCCTATACCCTCTCATCTAGCATATTGTTTGTCTCTTCAAGATAATCATTGCATTCTTTATAATCCTAAAGGTTTGCACTCATCATTACATTATTGTAATTAGTTGTTTGTGTGGCTGTCTTCCCATGTGTTATAAGATCCTGGATCACAGGCATCTGTCAAATTCATTTCCTTGCCCTCTTATACTTTGCACATAGGAGAGTGAATGAATGAGATCAATGAATAAAATGGCAAAGTCATATCTTTTGGACAGCTCTTCCTTCACACTAAAAAAGATCATCTAATGTAGTCATCAATGAATTATGTTACATACAACTCCAGTATAGAAGCTTAAATTTTGCCACTAAATCCTAAAACAGGTAAAACTTAGTAAAGATTTTACAACTAGCTGCATTAAAAAAAAAATGGTGCCCTCTTTAGTACTCATCACCAGGCTAACCCAGGGCACGTATTGAATGGAGTACTGGGTGTTATACGCAAACAATGAATCATGGAACACTACATCAAAAACTAATGATGTAATGTATGGTGATTAACATAACATAATAAAATTTTTAAAAAAGGTATAGTTAACTGTCACCTCAGAATCTTTTCTATCTTGTAGACTTGTTTTTAAAACAACCTGAATTTAACTTTTACTCTGCCTGGAATCTAGCAAAGGATAGGAGCTCAAAATGCTGAGGCAATACATTAGAATTTTTTAATAGGCAATAAGTGAACAAACCATGATTCAAATCAGGCAGTCTGTCTCCAGAACCATACTTTCACAACCATTCTATAAAAGTATTTTTCGGGCGCCCGGGTGGCTCAGTCGGTTAAGCATCTGACTTCGGCTTGGGTCATGATCGTGGGGTCCTGGGATCCAGTCCCACATCGGGCTCCGTGCTCAGCAGGAGTCTGCTTGTCCTTCTCCCTCTGCCCCTCCCCCCACTCATGCTCTCTTTCTCTCTCTCTCTCTCTCAAATAAATAAGGTCTTTAAAAGAATGAAAAATAAAAAAAAAATATTTTTCACTTCATCTCTCTTTAGGTTCTTCAGGTCCATGCTTACAGTGTTGGGCCTAGAGGTCTGCACAGTGGTGTGTCAATGTTTAACAACAAGCCCTCTCGGGGGAATGAAAGAGCCCTGTTTGGAGCAATTCCTGATTTCTGTGATATAAATTCTTCAACATAGCAAATTTAAAGCTACCATCTTGTCACTGAACACGGAGTTGGAAAGAGATACCTAGTAACACACTATTTTACTAATATAAGTTATATGGTATTTCTGTCATACACACACAGGAGACATAAATAACCTTAAGAACAAAGATAATAGTAAAATATAATAGTAGTAGTAGTAAATATAATTAGGTGAGTGATGGTTGAAATTAAAAATGTGAATCTTACATCTTTCCTTACACTGGTGATCCTAATTAGGAGGCAAATTAATTGACTTCATTTATCACCCAGCTTTACACTTTTGCCCTTGAGCCTCAGCCCTGTCCTTGGAGCCCCGTGGAATAATTCATTTATTCATTCTTACAACAAAACTTTATTGGCTGCCTTCTCTGAGCAAAGCACTGAGGTTACCAAATGAACAAGACAAACATGGGCCCTGTATTCATGGAGCATCTACCAGGAAAGGACAGTCAAGCTCATAGAGCATGCCTTGCTCCATCAACCTCTGGATTACAAACTGAGAAAACCTTGACTGTGCTCCTTTGATTGAGTAAGTTTAACACTTTAAAAAAAAAGATTGATTTATTTATTTTAGAGAGACAGAGAAAGAGAGAGCAGGGTGGGGGGGGAGTAGAGGGAGATGGAGAGAATACAAGCCAACTCCCTGCTGAGTGGGGAGCCCATCATGGGGCTGGATGCCAATACCCTGAGATCATGACCTGAGCAGAAATCAAGAGTTGGAGGCTTAACTGACTGAGCCATCCAGGCATCCCCGTTTTTATTTTTAAAGTTTTACTTATGTTAGAGACACACACACACACACACACACACACCTTTCATATATGAGAGCCTTTCTGGTATTTGAAAACAGCCCTGCTGTCCTCCCTGAGTCTTCTGGTCTCTATCAACAATCTCAGTTCCATCAGTCAGTACTATACTTGGTTGAGGGTCTTTCACCATACTATGGGTGGAAGAGGGTCTTTCACCATACTATGGGTGGAAAGCAGAACTAAGACATGTTCCAACCCCAGGGGAGCAGAATCACCACCCTTATGCTGGACATTTAGCACAAGCTAAGAACATTAACATCCTAGGATTATGTTAAGTTTGCAATCAAATGGAGGCCTTTGAGCTTAACTATGCTGCCACCCTAACAGTCCCTTCATATATTCATGCAATTATTTTGTATCTGAATGTAGAATTTTATATTTACCATATATTGATTAGCCCGAGTTATGGTCAATTACTTCTATTTAAGGTATTTCTCTATATTGATTGTGTCCTCCTTCAAATTTCTTATCCTTTCTAAGTGTCATGTTTTCCACAAATGCGACAGCATGCCAATAAGCTGGCATTGGCTTGAAGACCACCCTCTGGAGCCCTTTTGCATTTCTACAACATTTTGTGTCTGACTCCATTACCACATTGTATTATCGCCTTACTATCACTATTGTTATTTTAACGTGTCTCTTTCCTCACTCAACTGTGAGCTCCCCAAGGACTGTGGCTTATCTACCTTTGTATCTCCACTGCTGAGTCCAGTTCCTGACACACAGAATATGCTTAAAAGAAAAACTGATTAGTCTGAAGAATGAAGGAGTAAATGAGCCATTCAACTAATTATATCACCCAGGCCGCATTCCTCTATCTTAGCGCTAGGGCTACTATAAAGAACTTTGTTAAATGCTTACTGTAAAACAAATCTATAACTGTACCAATTTTGCTACCTTCCATGTTCTTTCCATTTTGGTTAAAAGTCACTATTTCTCTATGCCTCAGATTCCCCATATGTAGATTGTCAGAGCTTATAAAGGTTAATAAATGAAATATGTATAAAAGTGTTTTATAAAACTGCAAAATGTGCAAAAGTAAGATGTAAGCATTCCCTCATTCTAGCAATCTTATCAAAAAAGGGAAATTATGTTTATTGACCTTGCAAGAGCTTGTGGCTTGTGGCTTTCATTTAGAAGCTGAGCTCTGAAAAGAGTGGCAGGGAAAGTTTCAGGGAATGAAGCCTGGAGCCAAATCCACCCCCCTCTAGTTCCCTGTAGAGGAGGGCTCTGATGGAAACTTATGCCTCCCATACAGGGTCTTCTCTCTTGGCTGGTCTTCGGGGGTTTTCCAAATTCCGTGTTATAGGGTCTAGAGGGGCTCTCCTTCAGATCTTTGTTTGGGTGGGCCCTGGAACTTCTTTAGTTGGCTATCAAAGTTTACACCATGTGAATAGGGGAATTTTCCTTTGCCCTAGGAAAGAAGGGAGAAAGGCCAGGAGATAAGCAGAGAGGTGCCCCTGCCCTGCTGAATGAATAGCAGCATTTTTAGGGTTTGCTCTGTTACAACAGGATATCATTGTGAGGAACCAGCTGCCTGCCACCGTTAATGGGTATCTCCTTTTCTGTCTGAGCATTTCCCTACTTTTGATATTACTGTCTTACTGAAGCTATAAAGAAAGACCACACCACATTGGGTGAATCATCCAAACAAGAGGTAGGTCTCAGCCACCTGGATTCCTGGATTTTGAAGCTAGGTTTCAGGTTGGCTGGAGAATCCACTTTTCTTGTTGGCACCCCTCTCCTTGATTTACAAACAGTGTAATTGTATTTGAGAACACTTAAAAACGGAAAAGAAAAAAATCTGCCTTTGCCAGGAGGAAATAGCCAGCCCTAGAGCAAATCCCAAGCTGAGAGCAGTATTTTATTAGCCAAAAGGTCCAGCTCGTCTGTAAGGCCATGTCTTTGTTCTTTGTCATTGTACCCCCAGCAGTTAGCACAATGTTTGACACACATAGCAGGTGCTCACTAAAAAGGTGTTGAATATATGAGTGTGCCATTGTAGACTAATGAGGATAGGTACTTAGGGCCCTTGGCCCGAGTTTTAAAAGGGCAGCAACACCTCCCCAAGTCAATGTTAAGATAGTAAGATAATTACAGCAAGAGCGTGACCCAGAGCAGTTCACCAGAGATTATTGGGACTGGGGGGATCTAGCTCCTGCATTCTACCTGAAGATTCTCCCTTCACAGCCATCCTTGGCTGATTTTAATAAGGTGGGGTTACAGTAGCTATTCATGTATAAAGAGAAATGATCTACTACTCTGTTGTTAGACTCAAGTGAACAGTGCTCACTAACAGAGAAGTCCACGTCCAAGAATGAAGCCAGAGAAAGGAACTCAGGAATGGTGTGCCCCTGAAGGGGTACAGGGGTAGGGGGGCTCGGCTGTAATTAACACCAGGAACCCAACTCTGAAAACGTTTGATTCTTTCTGTATCTTTTGCTCCCACTCTCTGGCTTAAGTTCTTTTTAAAAACGTCACTTTAAAAAATCTCTAACCTTGATGGCAGAAACAGTAAAAGCTTCCTCTCTTTCTGTGGCGGTGCAGAGAGCGGCTGGGCTCATCCCCCCTGACAGAGTGGAAGTGACCGCAGACAGGTTGGCTCTGTTCAAGTCCCGGGAGCAGAGCTGGATCCCTTCCGGAAGACTCGATCCCACTGCAACCTGAAGCCTGCCTCGGGGGCCACAAATACCCTCCATCTTGAGTCATCTCCTCCTACTTCTTGCTGGAGTCTTGGGCACCTGGCTGTAGTGGACGTGAGGAGGGGCCGAGATCCCTTCGCAGGTGACGGAAGGCCGTCTCGTACTGGGGAGGCTGCAGCCCCCTGCCCTTTCCCCAGGCGGGGACCCATAGCAGGTACGTGCGTGGGGGTGTGTAGACCAGTCCGGGAAGCTAGGACCTTTCCTCACTTGGGGAGGACACCGACCATCGGTTTAGTAATTGTTACCACAGGCACTTCTGGAGGTATTTCAGGGCGTTACTAGGGGAAATGGCGCGGACGGGGGTTGCGCTACCAGGAAGAAGCCGCGGCGAGGAACACCTGTGGAGTCGCACTTCCTGCGAGGTTTCCTCGGGAGATGGCGCCACAGCCCGTGGCTGCGCCCGGCTGCGCGCCTTTCCCAGCGGAACTCTGGCTGCGCAAACCTCAGATGGAGCGAGTCGGGGGCCCCGCCTGCGCCGCGGCCGGGACCCCAGCAGCACTGCTTCCCGGCGCTCTGAGCCCACGGCGCGTGGAGGTCTGGGCGTCTGAGGCCGGCCTCGGAACCCCACCCTGCGGCTCTCGGGCGCAGAGGACGTGCCCCGGCGTCCCGGCACCTGCGCGCCCTCGACCTGGGCTCCCCGGGATGACCCAGGAGCCATTTATTGGGCCATGGCTGCCCTTGGTGCCTCAGTGGGAGCGGTCAGGCAGGCCTCGGCTGGTGACTGGTAGGAGATGAGGGGTGGGCTGGGAGCCAGTTCCCCCACTACATCTTTGCCTTGGGGAACCCCAAGCCCGCATGCGGTGGCCACCAAATATCATCAAGAGGCCGTCAGGTCTGAGCTCTTTAGGGATTCAGAATAGGTAGTTCGTAAGTCCTAGAAGGTCTGCGGGTTTCCCGCTTGCGGAGGACTCCGCGGCCGGGCCACACGGCCGCAGCCGCGCTCGCAAAGCCAAGCAGAGTTCGGGGCGCACTGCCGCGGAAAGAACCGCGCGGGTGTCCGCGCTCTTTCGCAACCAGGCTGAGGCGTCCGGCAGGGGCTCGAGCCCCCTTAGCTCCGCAGATCGGGCTCAGCGCTCGGGTTTCGGATCCGGGGCTCTGGAGGCCTCGGCCGGCGGGAAGGAGACGCGCAGCGGGTACCTTCACATTGAGCTGGAGGTCCCGCACCGCTGCGGGTGCTGGACGCCAAGCCTGGAGAGGAGAGGATTCAGCGCGCTGGGGAGAGTTACCGGAGATCCGAGAGAGGGCGGTATTTACCAATTCCTTCCCCTAGAGTAACCTTGCAAACTGGGGATGGTTAGGGGTGGCGGATTTGCACAAGTTGGTACGAGAAAGTTGAGAATCGAGGGCTTTCCTAGCCGGGGGCCTGACGGACACCAGAGCAGGCTCTTTAACTCCGGTCCGGGGATGGGAAGAGTGGGCGCGTCCAATTTTCTAAGTTTCGTCTTGCCTCTCCGTCTCCATCCGCCACTCTGGCAGCACGCTTGCCACTCTCGCCGCCCGGGTCACAACCTTCGCCTGAAGGAGAGTAGCTGTCTGAAGGGCGCAGACAGCAGAGGCTTTGTTTTTGTACAATTTTTCGTTACAGCTCTGTTCATCCAAATCGCAGGATATTATTCTCGGCTTCATTTGCACATATTTGACAGCAGATGAAGAAGTACTTGTGTATGCAGGCTTGAATCTGAACCTGAGAGCTGACGCTATGCATTAGACACTTGGGAGTTCATGGTTCAGCCCTGCGGAGCGTTTCTGGAAATGTGTTCTGGAAATTGCTGGGGCAACCCGGCAAGCAAGAGACCCGGCCCAATCCAGCTTTCTTCCTTTGGGACGATTCAGGGTAGAACGAAATGGGAGGTCTCCTAAATCGTTAAGATCCTCTGGTCAGTTAGAAAAACCTTAGGTAACTTGTTTTATCTTTGAGACCATTGTCCGGCCCTCAGCGCCTAAATACGCAATAGGCGCTCTCTGGGGGCATACAGATAAACATAGCCTAGCGTTCAAACACGTGTTTCTGGAGTACACTATTGTCAGACACTTCCCCCTCCCATATTATTTATTTTATTGAGTCCATTTAAAATATATTTTAAAAGTCATTACATATTCTTGCAAATTTAGTTGTACACATCATTTAATTATGAATAATTTCCATGTAGTCCCGGAATTGCCAACCTAATGGAAGAGAAGACTTGAGGACTTTTCAACCCTCAATAAAAAGAAGAGGACTTTATGACTGGGGTGAAAAGGGGCTGGTGAGCTAAGCCAAGGGGGCAGCAGACCTTTACTATGTGCAAAAGCATTCAGACACATGGCGACCCATTCGCAATAAAACTTTATTGATGATCGTTTGAAAGTTATGGCAACTCCAAGGTTATAAAACTTGTCATAAAATACCAAGCAGTCATTAGTTTACCTGACCTCATTTCAATATAAACTTCCACAAAACATTTTATTTTGTTCCTTCCTATAAGTGGGGAAAAGAAATTGAGGACGTTCGCGACACAGTGGCCCATTATTGAGAACCCAAGATCTGCAATTTGACTCTCTGACCTTCATCCCTGCAAATAAAACAGTGAAATCCACATTTCTGTTCTTTTCTGTAAATATTCTTGTAGAAAAGAGAATAATAATAGCTATTTTTTTGTCCACTTGTCCATTTTTAGCACATAACCTGGATTTGAATTTGGATGGAGACTTGTTTCTCTTTGGAAGATCTTGCGGGATATCTTTAAGAGTTGTTAAAGAGTATTGGCTTCCTGAGCTATGCATAAGAAGTCTAAGAAGCAAATAGCCACACATTATTTGGCATGTGACCTGAGGAGTGAATTGTTTAAAATATTCAATTGGTGTTTAGAGCTATTGAGAAGTCAGATAAATAGTCCATCTCCTCCACACCTCCAGTCAAGAAATTCAGCTGTCCTAATTGAGATCACTTAGAACTGTACTGCAGAAAAGAAGCCAAACTGATGTTCCAAAAAAAGCTCCAGGAGAGAACTAGTCTGAGCTCTGTCAAAATCATCATTGTTTTTGGTACAACTGTATGTATGGACTTGAACCCCCGATGACAGAAAGAACCGGCAACAGAACACTCATGACTTTGAGTAGGTTCTTATCCTATGTTCCTCTTTCACTTGACCAAGGCTCACGTTCCCCTAATACTACAACTAAGGTCAGTCTACCTGCTTTTAGGGCAAAGAGATTTGTGAGCAAATACAAATGGCAAAGGTTGACCTTGTGTTAGCTGCATGCTAATTTCTCCCAACCATGTAAAGGTCTGGATATACTTTTCACTGATTGTCTGAAAATATAAGCTTTAAGATAGATCCAGGCATATATGCATTTATGGTGGTCTGGGAATCTAATATGAAGAATGCTAACTGTTTTATGACCTCACTGGAACTCATCTTGGTAATGTTATGCTTAGTTTCCTTGTGTGCCTTCAACTATTTCAGGGATTTCATGGAATTTTAAATAGAAAAGAACATTTAAAAAAGCACAATCTTATGTGAAATGCTGCCTTTTTCCAGGGAGTGTACAGGGGTGTGTGCGTGTGTTTGAGAGGGGAAAGTACTATATCAGAGAAAGAGGGGTAGAGATGGAGCTAAAGGAAGAGAGAAGTATATGACACGGTACTAATTAAAGGGCAAACTCTCCTGGTGTCCATAGCTTCCCCTGGTTGGTGGGTACAAATTGCAATGATTTGACTCACCACTTCATACTCTCATGTTTTTAGGCACAGTGATGCCATGCATTAAAACATTCTGTGTTTCCCCAATTTAGCACTGACTTCCAGGAAGGATAGAGGTGAAGGTGCTTGTGATCTATGTAGGGGCTCATTTGGCTGAACACGGTGTACTTCCTGGACTTTAGAAACAAATGAAGGATCTAAATTCATTCTTTTGGGCTTAGGACATTTTGAAGAAGCTCACACAGTTCTAAGAGAGAACTTATTCAGAGATAAGTTAGCAAATTGTTCTTCTAATTGATTTCATTAAATGTATTTATTGAGATACATACATGCACAGATGTGTTAGGATATGTGTTGTGGCAACAACAGCAGCAGTGAATTTATACTGTTTGCATTCCTTCTGCTATTAATTCCAACATTCGTTTTGCTTTTCCGAGATGCCTTAAGGGTATTATGGTATAAAGGGGAAAAGTGTCTTTATTTTAATCAGCAACAAAAATATTTCACTCTTCTTCCATCTTTCTTCTCAAAATAACCATTCTTCACCCCCCAAAAAAGTCATTTAGACTCTACATAGATGTTCACTAATTCATATTCACCCAAATGATCCCCATTCAGCTCTATTTAAGTGTGTTTACTAGGAAGGCTTGGTTACCAAAGAAGCATATTTGGATTCACCTGTCAGAGCTCTCCCTTACACCATATTCTAAGAAAAGCATGGAAATTACCTAAGTACATTTTAAAAATAGTTTTCATGTCAAAAAGTTGTGAAAGGGCAACTCATCATCCTCATACTTATTTTTCCTATATTCTCCTCTGTTTAGAGATGTGCAGGATATTAGAAGACATTCCCCAATACTTTATCCACACTTGCTTTCCTGGGTGATCTGATTCATTAAGGCTTAACTATATGATGAGAAGCATGTCTTGGCGGGGGGGGGGGGCAGGCTTACAAATATCTTTGAAGTTTTTTGGGGGCAGCTGGGTGATAGAGTTGTGAAATCCCAAATTATGCCTTGAGTTCTGTACAGATGACATGCACAGACTGCATAATTTTGCCCTCATCATTTCTATTGACACAAGAAACTCTCCCATATGAGGAAGAAAATGCAGCTGTTATGTAGCATCATCCAAGTGTAGGTTATTCATTCCTTTTGTATAATTCAATATATATTGTACCCCAAGGGTATATTTTCCCCAATGAGACTAATTTGCTCTAATCGTAATAATAATGCCTTCACTGCACCTAGTACCTTTATCCCCAAAAAACTCTCATGTGACTTAGCAGTTCCATGATGAAACACACAGATCTATAAGTTCCAGAAGCTATAGTTCATCTTACACACAACTCTACAAACCTAACCCTCTAGTTTCTGCTTTTATTTATTTATTTATTTGGTTCTCTTTGGTATTGGGCATCCTTGAGAAACAGAAAGTCTTAAGGTGATTTTTGTTTCACAGCTAAAATGTAAACAAGTCTGGTTCTAAAGGAAAACTCATGCACACTTTTTGTCTACCCTTCCATTCATTGAAAGAGGACAATGTGGAGGTGACTTTGGAAGTAATAATTCATATATAAATTAGCAATGTCTGGACTTCCAATGCAGAACTTAAATAACAACACATCTTTCTACTGTGTATTCTCCTCCTGGGAAACGTATAAATACATTCATTTAGTTCTAAAACAGAACAAACCAAAAAAAAATATAAGGAAACGATGAGGAAAATACACCCACTCACATCAATTACCATTTGAGGATTTCATTTTATGTTAGAGTTGAAGAATGTATAGAGCTGGCTTTGAAGGATAAAGCTCTCTGGATTTAGTATCTGGAAGATTTGGGAGGTATGTAAATATTTACAGCACATTTCTATCTTGTTTTGAATTGGCTTTTTGTTACCTACAAGTAAATTTGCTTCCTTTAATATTTAAACCCATTTACCCATACAAGCAGTGCAATAACTTTCACCTAGCAAGTAACCACTGAAATCTACTGGTGTGAGACATTCAAACACGAATGGAAAATCTACCCAGTCAAGCGGTGCTACAATGCTCTCCCTTTAAACATTGCTCCTGGCTGCTGGAATGGCCATGCTGGGGAGGCTTGTAAATGTTCCATGTATTATACAGCCTAGGCAGAGAGGGTGATTTAACCCAACTAAAAGAACTTTAACTTTTCTATTTCCTGACTTTCAGGGGTTTAAATTTTTAGCCCTAAACTGGCATTATTGAAGGTTTTTTACATTGAGTAATGGGATCATTATTTCTCTCCCCACTGAAAGGGGTTCCTCCAAGAACAGAACCATGTGGCTAGGCAGAATTCAATCCCAAAGGGAACTGCATAGGAATCGCTCAGGCAATAAAAACTACTTAGGGAATTTGTATTGTCAGCTTGCCAGAACATCAGATTCACACCTTCGGTTCTGCAGGAAGGTGCTAGGGGACTTTTTAAAGGTCCCCTGTGGCCGTGACCTTGGCTTTCTATCCTTATAAGAAATGGCTCACCGGTCAGCCACTGTCATGGGCTAGCCTTTTGATCCTGCAGAGAGCAGAACCAGCCTTGTTCTCCCAATCCTCTATCTACCCTGGGAGCCTTTCAAGAATGGCAGCCACACGGTTGTAGCCTCCACATCATACATAAAACCCTGGCCCAGCATTTCTGGTGCTACTCTGGTTGTTGCCAACCCTCTTTCTGCCCCCTGCAGCCGTTAAACCTACAGGCTGGATATGACACAGCAACACAACAACAATACCTTAATATGTAAGAACTGTGATAACACAGAATTGTAGAAATTGGGATAAAATACAAAGCATTGGTATTGTCTAAAAACACTTCTTTATTTTCCTAAGTTTTCCCCTCAAGAAATTTCTTTTTCCTTTGTTTCCACTATCCATCCTTACTAATTATAATGGTTTTTGTTAAAAGCTCTCCCCCCCAAATTTTCTCATTAAATGCACTACCAAAGTAGATCTACATTATTAAGATATGTACTTAAACATCTTTGTAGACATTTTATTTTATTTTTTTTAAAGATTTTATTTATTTATTTGACAGAGAGAGTGAGAGAGCACAAGCAGGGGGAACAGTAGAGGTAGAGGCAGAAGCAGGCTCCCCACCAAGCAGGGAGCCCGATGCGGGGCTCGATCCCAGGACCCTGAGATCATGACCTGAGCCGAAGGCAGACGCTTAACCATCTGAGCCACCCAGGCACCCCTTTGTACACATTTTAAAATGTCAGGAGATTTTGGATGTGCAAACTCTTTTATAGCATAAACAAACCTTTTAAAAATTATTTTTTCACATTTGCACAAAGGACATACACGTACCAAACAAAACCAGTAGCACTTACTTGGGTTTTCCTGAAAAAGAATTTGGAGTCATTTGTATTAGTTTTGAAGCATTTCATTTGAATAAAAAAAGGTGAATCATAAAGAGGCCATAAGTTTTTTTCCTCTTTCTCTCTTCAGATTTGTGTGTGTGTGTGATTCGTTTATTCTGCAAAGATATACCTGTTTTATCTCTCTTGGCTTAGAAAAATGACTCTTTTGAGAGGTTACATTTATTTCTTTTTTACATTTCTCTTCCTTAGAGTCTATGTTCCCATTGAAAACCACACTGTTGAATCTCTTGGCAATTTTTCCAGAACTACCCACCAGTCGTGTCTGTGGAGAAGTGGTTACAGTATGTGTCCCACTGGCTGGGACACACAGCTTGACTCAAATGTGACTGATACGAAGGAGGAGATAGGTTGCCGGCTCTTTCACTGGTCATGGTGGGGGTAGAGTTTTTAGAATACTGCGCTGGCAGAGGAGGAGAGAGTGCACCCCCCTGGATGCAGCAAGTGGGCCTCTTGCGTCTGACAGCCTTCTGCAGAGGGGCCTACCTGAGACCATCCAGTCCTAGGGAGGGCTGAGCCCAACCAGGAAGAAGACTTTCGGCGTGTGACCCAGGCGCCCTGCGCTGTACGTTGCTAGGATAGGGACCCTTGCTACAAGAATACAGTCAGACTCTTCTTGGCCTGCAGAACTCTGGTGACCCCAGCCAAGATGGAAGCAGCCAGATTCTGGTGTGGACCACAGTTTCTCTCTGAAACCTGAAAACACCAGCTTGGAATTTTGCAGCCCAGGTTCTCAGTCCCTACTGGGAGGTGCCTCCCCTACCCGATCTCTCCCAACTCAAGGATGACCGAGTGAATTCCTCGTGGGCCACAGCGAGAGAGCATTTTTCCAAGACAGTAAAAGTGACCCCTGCTCCTAATAACTTGGTGGTTTTCTCTTATCCTGGCTACTACCTCTTCCAGAGTGACTGAAATCCCTTTAATATTATAGTTTTTAAAGTGAGATGGTTTATTTCTCCCCTATATCCAGGATAACGAAAAGAGTTGAGCTAGACTACAGATGCATACAAGAGCAAGAAAAATGTTAACTATATAGTCCGGACTCCAGGGAGAGAGCATGGCTGGCTACCACGTACACTTCAGAGCCACTTGGGCCCAGCTAGTGGTGTTAATTATGGGTTCTAATTTTATTGCAGCTCGGCTCCTCCTGGTTTGTCCCCACTATAATGGTCTTAAAAAGAAACACCCACAGGCACACGCCACAATGAATCCCCTAGAAAGACAAAGGTAAATTTCTCTGCCTGGGGGCTGATACTTCCAGAGCGCTTGGGGAACCATAAGGGCATGTCCCGGCATCCGGGAACAGATGCCGGCGAAGAGCAGCTCATTCCCGATTCTTCTCGGCCCGCGCAGTGCCCCTCTTCCTGCAGTTTGGCCGCGGCGCTCCCGGGGACGCTTCGGATACCCACAGTAGCTGTGGTCCGCTCCCGGATGC
Source organism: Mirounga leonina (assembly GCF_011800145.1). Classification (NCBI taxonomy): domain Eukaryota; kingdom Metazoa; phylum Chordata; class Mammalia; order Carnivora; family Phocidae; genus Mirounga; species Mirounga leonina. The sequence goes on along the minus strand of NW_023270825.1, from coordinate 59,214,639 downwards.
CCTGGAGTAGCCTGGGTCAGGAGAAGACAACGCGCCCAGCCAGAGCCTGATCTCGATTTCCTGTGCTCACCTGATCAGTCAGACATCCTTGGCGGGAGCGTGGAGTGTCTTGGAGTCTATGCCTATAGCGAGGAAGCGTAGAGAGCAGGCCCTCTTTCCCCGCAGGCTCTCACCGTCCCCCCCACCCCCCACACCCACTGATGGAGAGGGGAAAGGGGAGCGTCCAATTTCCTTGCTGACACTTGCGGTAAGGGGGCTTTTCTTGATGGTTCAGCAAGAGCTCTTCCAGCAGAGTAGGGAAATGGGGAGAACAACGACACTGGGAGCACGGTGGGGTTCGCATTCCCATCTACTTAATTAACAGTGTGATCTCATTTAATCTGTTTTGTGGGCTCTTATTTAATGTAAGTCTCTGTTTTATCTCTTGTAGCACTGGGAAGATATCTCCTTTATATGGTTATTGTGGTGCTTGGATGTAGTGAACCCTCAGCAAATGGTGGGAGGAGGTGGAGAACCGTGGTCTCATCACTCCCTTTCCCTTCGAGGATCCTCTTTGCAGTTTCTGGTTTTCCCTCCCCAAAGCAGGGACCGGTCACAGAACCTGGTCCTGAGTAACCCCTGGGGATTCCAAGAAGATCCATTCTGCAGTGCTTGGAAGATGAGCTTTGGGTGGATCATGAGAAGACTGATGGTCGAGTTTGCCTTGGAGAGTGGTAGAGAAAGGTATGGGGATTTGGAACCCAGTGAGGAGTTGAGGGTGGAGAAGGAACTGGAAGAGGAAACTAAAAACTTCGGGCAATCAAAGCTCCCATGGATTTTCAAAGGCCTTTCCCAACCTTTGCAAAAATTACTGTGGGAGCGCGATCAAATCTGACACCTGTAGGTGTCGCTATGACGAGGTGACTCGGCCGGGAGAGAGGTAGCCAGGGACTCCCAAGACCGCGGCAAATTTTCCGGGACTCCCAAGACCGCGGCAAATTTTCCGTGACTCCGACCCTGACTCTGCTCCCAGCCCCCGCTTCCTGTTTTCCGAGGGATGGTGAGGACAGTGCAGCAAGATTATCTGCTTTCACGGTCCGCGCAGGGCTAGTTGGTGGTGGACTTCGTCCAGAGAAAGAGACAGGTTGGAAATCCCGCACCTCAACCGCACCAAGCCGGGCAGCTCCACCAATCTCTGTCCATTGCCCGGGTGCGAGGACTCCCCGGGAGGGAACCGCGAAGTGAGCCAGCTTGTTCTCTGCATCACTGAAAATGGGAGGAACGCTCGTGCTTAGCTCCAAGACTGGCCCACAGGTTGATTCTGGCTCCCTGAAGCCTGCAAGGCAACCCCAACCTCACAAGAAAGGGGCATTCAATGTAATCTGACCGAGATGGGGACCCCGAAGGGTGTGCTTCAGAGCCGAAACCAAGGCTTAGAGGTGCGGCCTGGTTCGCATTTATCTTTTCCGGACAGCCTTTGGGCCAATCGGGTCCTCGAAAGGAGGCAGCCCCACTGCCCTCACAGGCACCCTGAGGTCAGGGTCTTTAAGAGCCCCGCAAACCTGCTTTTCCCACACGCAGCTGCAACTTTCTTGAGCTGCTTCAGCTCAAGGCTGTCAGTGACGGCGGGCGGTGTCCTCCTCTCGTCACCGAGCGGTGTGGCTTCTACAGACGCTTAGACCCAGGCAAGGCGAAGTGCCTCCTCCCTCTGACTGGAGGCTCAGCCCGGCCTCCCCGAAGGGATCTTCCCTGCCCCTGCCCCCAACCGGGACCCGTCCTTGATCGCACTTGCGGGGCGGCAGCCACAAGTTTTGACCCTTGCACAAAAAATGTGTTCTCTTTCATTTGCGGATTTAATAAACAAATGTAACCATATCACATGGGGCTCCGCGCCGTCCTTCTGAAAGCAATTCCGCTGTTGAAAACTGAAAAATGGGTGTAATTTGTGTTCAGAAAGTGATGTTAGGGTCATGGCAATTTCCCGGGCCGTTATTTATTTTTACTTTAAAGTCTTTAGGGAAGATTTGCTTATATACTCGGAAACCTTCCAATGCGAGGGTACCAGCAATCCAGTTCGCCTTCAACGCGGGGGGTGGGGGGTGGGGGTGGTGGGGGTGGAGGAGAACAATTACTGAGTGACGCTAATATGGGGAAACTGAAAAGAAATGTCGATTGTTTTTATTGTAACAGAAGGAGTGAACAAACAGAAAAACCAACCCCGGGTGATCGGAAACAGGCAGGCGGGGAATTAAAAGCCGGTTTCGGGCGGCAACAGGCCCCTCCCCTGCCCTTGGAAGGAGAAAGCGGGTGAGGAGCGCTCTCGGCCCCGGGGGCCATTCCCACGGCCCGCAGCGGGATTTCCGCGCTCTGGCGGGACCCTGCTTGCTACGGCCCTGTGGGGAAAGGGTCTTGAATCCTAAGCATCGTCGGCAGGAAGGCGGAGAGGCGAAAGGGAGGCTTTGGCGATTCTCGGAGAATCTTCTGGGCTCCTTCTGGAGGCCGCCTCCCCCATCCCCCGCCTCCACTTGGGCTGGTTCGTCCCGCGGCGTCCGCAGCCGGGCTAAGTCCAGGCCTGCAGGTCAGTGTGTGGGCACCCCCACACCCCAACCCAGGGGGCCTGGCTGGGGCTGAGGGCCCTGGCGGTCTTTCTCTCCCTCGCCCCAACGCTTTTCCCTCTAGCCGCCGCTCCCGACTCCGCCCGCGGCTCCACGCGCAGGTCCCGCCTGGCCCGCAGCTCCGGGTGGACCTCGCTCGCCTTGGCCACAGGGTGCGCTTCCGGCTGCCACGTGCCGCAGCGGGCGCTGGGAGGTTGAGTAGGCGGAGGAGCGGCCGCTGACCCCGAGGGGCCGGGACCGAGCGGTGGGCAGATCCGGGTTGGAACGCGTGGCCCCGGCGTTAGCAGCGCAGTGTGGCGAGGACTGAAGTCCGGCCTCTTTTTCTCTACGCCGCGCTCAATCTTTCATTTACCCTGAAACAGCTCCCTTGGGAGAACCGGACTCGAGATCTTGTTTCTATCTCATTCCCTCCTCACAAGGCTGGAAGAAGTCACTGTGCTCCGAAAACCCGTCCCGGAGCTCAGACCCTGCCTCCTCTCCTTCCCTGGAGCTCCCTGGGCAGGGCGAGAAGCGGGCACCGTCGCCTGTGCCTGCCCGGGGTCCTGTCCCCAGGAGGAGGGCAAGTTGTTAGAATCTGCCCCTTAATGTTCTTCTCTGCCAACTCTGCTCTCCATAAATGCAACCGGGAGCAACAGGACCCTTCTCACGCGCACACGCACGCCCTCTCTCATTCTCGCCCCCAGCCGCAGTCGTAGCTGACCTGTAGACCCCGGGTAGCAGCCCAGGGCGTCGGTCAGGGTTGCAGAGCTGGGGAAGAGTTCCCCTCCCTCAACAGCCTGTAGCGCCGGGGTCTCACCTTGGCGGTCCCTGGCCGGGCGCCGTCTGCCGGGCTGCGCGAGGGCGGCCTCGGAAAGAGCTAGATTCCTGTTCCTTCTGGTTGTCTCTCCTCAGATCCCGCTAGTGCCGAGAGGGGGGCGCCACAGGTTACCGTCCGCGGCACTGCGACCGCTGACAGATTTATGAAGACTTTACAGCATCTGGCCTGGGCCCGCAGTGGCAGGGCAGGAGTCCAGCCCAAGGGGTGCGCTGCGAGCTAAAGTTCCCCCAGCCGCGTGCTCGGGCCGAGCTGACCCTGCAGTCCCCGGCCCTGGCTCCCCTCTGGGCCGTGGACACGTCTGTCCCCGTCGGTGTCGAGCGTAGGGTTTCTCTCCACCCCGTGTAGCCCTCTCCTTCCCACCCTCCCCCGCTAGCTTCCAGTCTCCCACTGAGTAAATATTTACCCAGAGAACGGGTAGCCTCTTGGAGGAGGCCTCGACAGCACCCTGGGAAGGGCTTTTGGCTTCTCCCCGGCCTGTGTCAGCTGCAGGCCTTACTGGTTGTGTTTTGGTTTGGTCTTTTAGAAGAAATTCCTTTAGCAGACATTTTTTCCGATCTCTTTGTAATCTTCCGGGTCCGCAGCGGGCAGTAACCAGGGAGCGCTAACCCCAGCTGCCCCTTGGCTCTTTCTCGAAGTCCTGCATCCCTAGGCCCACCGTCGAGGCTTACCAGCCCTTTAGGTTTCTCTCTCTCTCTCTCCCTCCCGCCTGCCCGCCTCTAGCCCTCGAGTCCTCTTTCCCCTTTTCAGGTCACTTATCCCTCGCTCGGGCTCTTCGATTTGCCTGCTACCTGACCATAGCACTCAGTGTGCGGCCCCGGGAGGGTTCAGCATCAGCACCTTCCTCTAGGATCCCTCGCCTCGATCTGGCCCCTGAAGCTTCGACTGTTTTTGCCGCCCAAGCTCGGGCCTCAGTTTGCCGCGGGTTCTTAGTGTCCCCAAGCACCGATGATTCTTCGTGGGCTGCTGGGAATGCGCTGAGCTGAGAGCACCGAACACCCGCAACCCGCGGGCGTGATGACCGCCTGCGGGGCTCCAAGGAACTGGGGGAAGGGGTGCGCCACAAAGATAATGCGCGGCCGCGGCCAAGTCCAACAGGTGGAAATGGAGAGAGAGTAGCAGACCTGTTTGAGAGCACGGGACAAGTCGGGCAGCTGAAGGAGTTTAGAGGCAAACGAGAGGGATTTGTGTTCAGGTCCACCTAGCCGGAGCTCTAAACAATGGGCGAGTCTTTGGATCACTCCGGCTTGGTGCTGTAGAACCACTAAAACCCTCATAGAGCGCATAGACCCACATCCGGGCACCGGGTCTTGCCAGCCAGAAGGTGGAACCGCCCTTAACGGACACTGCAGCCCAGCAAATTCCGCGAGGAGCTAACTGAGCTCACGAGCTGAGTCGAGTCCGCGCGAGAGGTAGCTGTGAGTGTCTGTGGGGGGAGGGGTCAGGGAGCTTCTTGATCGAGAAGCCCAGAATGTTCAATCTTTCACAGAAACCTCAGTCGTAGGCACCTCTCTAATATCTCAGTCTCAATTAATTTGCACCCAATCCCCAGGAAAGAATTGCTGTATTAAAAATCTTGGATTCTCCAAGGACCTCTGCGTGGTAAAATACCAGGCGGTGCCAAACAATAGGTATTTGGGGTCAGACCCGGGTGAAATCGCTATCAAGTCAAACTGCGAGATTTTAAACAATTGGAACAAACAAATAAAAAGACAAGTTCAAGTATTTCTAGCTGTGAGACTTCTAAAAGAATTAAGGGTGTTTGAATGCATCTTTATCTTTTCATTCTTCTTACCTATAAACTTGAAATCAGACTGCGGCCCCAACCACAGAAGAATGGGGATCTGGAGGTGGCTCTTCGTTTCAAAAAGCACAGATGATCATTCGTTTTTCTGGCTTCTTGTCACTTACTGGCCCCGAATCTGGGCCCAGTCAGCTTCCCTGTATGTCGTAGACCAGAGCCACACACACATCCCTCAGGACTGTGGGAGGATCAACAGGAATCCTGTGTGCACAAGAAGTAGCAGTATCAATATCCTCGACCTGAAGCAGTCCACACACCCAAGTTCATTAAAGATGTTCCCCATCTTGTTTTTAATCGTGATGAGCGTTCTCCATAACCCATACTCAAAATGTGATTAACTTTGGCTGCCAAAAAGAGTACTGTACACTTTAGACTTAGTGATCACTTTAGTGATCGAAAGTGAAAATTCAGAAGTAGGTTGACTCTCAGGGCCTCTGGTAGCTAAACAGAAGACGGGGGAATTACATAAATGTGCAGGCTCGGTGTTCAACTTTCTTGGGACCAAGTCTCTTTCATTAAACAAACCCCTTTTGCTGCGGTTCGCTGGTGAAGGGAAGACGGCAAACCTTGGCATCAAGTACCAGCAGACCAGCAACCCGGCTGAGCGCAGTGGCGCGCTGGCCTCCAGGGAGAGTGCCTCAAGCACAGGCAATCGTCGACGTTGGCTGTGAGCTAGCTTTAGCCGCGTGTGCTTAAGTTCTCCGCATATCGCGCGCGGCCACATCCTGGAGTCTGTGTGGCTAAGGTTTGGCCCCGCGCTCCTGGATGAACCTACCAGAAACTGCGTTGGGGGGAGGGGGGAGGCTAGTCCCGGGAGCAGGAGAGGGGTCTCCACCTGGCGGTCACAGTGGCCTCCACCTCTGGCTCGGCCTCCCCTTAACCTCCTGGTCTCTCCGATCGGCCTACCGTCTCACACCTGAGCTCTCGCCACCTGGCATAGGCTGGAGTGAGGAGGTATCATCCCCCGGTAATAGCGTCCTTCTCCAGACAGCCCCTGGAGGCCTGCATGACAGGCTATTCTAAGAAGCACCCCCCTCCCCCACCCGACGGTGGCCCCCACCTCCCACCTAGAGTTTTAACTTAAATTCTGAGGCGTCTGTTTTCCCCTCCCCCCAAGTCTCCTCAACTCCTTCCCCCTTAGAGTCTCTCATATTCCGACCAAATGATTTCATTTGCTTATTCAGCATTTTTATCAGCTTGATTTTGTTGTCTGTTTGCGCTGCCCCTAGGAAGGTGTCAAACACCCATTTTCATTGTATTTAGTCACCCAGGTGCAGAGCAAGCTTGAAAGAGACAGCGGAAGGACTTTCCCGGACTGCACTGTCGCTCAGCGGCCCGCACCAATCACCACGCAGCTTGACCTCGGGCCCTCCTCTTTGAGGGCGTGTCCCCAGTGAGTGATAGACGGAGCCGCCCGACCCAGCTCAGGCCAGCCCACGTTGCTGCTTAGATTGAAATGCAGAACTCTAGCCTCTTTCAACGGGGCACAGACTTCCTTTTACTCCTTCCTTCTGCACTCTCGCCGCCTCCTCCTGGGAAGAAGCGGAGGCACCGGCTGCCCGGGGCAGCGGCAAGACGGGCCACTGAGGCTGTGCGAAAAGTTTCTTTTTGGGAGCTCGGAACTGGGGCCCCGTTGGTGTATAGCTCGGAGCAATGGGTGAGTGGCGGCGGGGGACGCTGTCAGAGCCGGGAAGGGAGGGAGGGAACCAGAGGGCGAGGGAGGAAGGGAGGGAGCGCGAGGGCGCGCACCACTGAGCGCTCACACTCTTCTTATTGACTTTGCTCGCGTTCCTACAAGTTGTTAGAAACACGCTAAGGGTCAGGGCACACAGCAGTTCAGTATGAACGCTGGCTACTGGGTTGCTGTTGATGCCATTTTCTGATATTAAAGGAAGAGAGCGGTGGCATCAGCAAGCTCCGTAGCCTCAGTGCGGACCAAGTTTTGTTTCACACAAACTCACGCACTCAGAACAGGAAAAAAAAATCCAAACCAACTGTAGTTTCTCCTAGACCTTGTCTAATTGCTCCAGGCCCCAGGCGGGGCGCTGGGGCTCAAGGGGTAGCAGCCCAGAGACTTTAGCGCCGAGAAGCCAAGAAGGAGCTGGTTGCAGGCGTCAAGACCGATTTCCCCGCCTGCTTCGGAGGCTTTTGAACACTTGGAGCGGCCCCGCGTCTCACCACTTTATTTGCTTGTAGTGGCCGCAGACACCACTGGAATGGGGGGAGGGAGTCCGACTCGACCTTAGTGGTTTGGGGCCATTGGGCAAGGCTCGGGGGCAGTAGGGTTTGGGAAAAGCCCAGGTCCCGAGTCCCGGGTGGGTGCATCTGCCCTGCCTTCTGACGTCGGCGGAGGCCGAGTGGTAAACGGCTGTCCCAAACTGCGGGTGCGCGTCCCCGCGCGCCGTGTGTTCGTTTTGCAGAGCCAGCCTTTGGGGAGGTGAACCAGCTGGGAGGAGTATTCGTGAACGGGAGGCCGCTGCCCAACGCCATCCGGCTTCGTATCGTGGAACTGGCCCAGCTGGGCATCAGACCGTGTGACATCAGCCGCCAGCTACGGGTCTCGCACGGCTGCGTCAGCAAGATTCTGGCGCGCTACAACGAGACTGGCTCGATCTTGCCAGGAGCCATTGGGGGCAGCAAGCCCCGAGTTACCACCCCCACCGTGGTGAAGCACATCCGGACCTACAAGCAAAGGGACCCTGGCATCTTTGCCTGGGAAATCCGGGACCGCCTGCTGGCGGACGGCGTGTGTGACAAGTACAACGTGCCCTCGGTGAGCTCCATCAGCCGCATCCTGCGCAACAAGATCGGCAACTTGGCTCAACAGGGCCATTACGACTCATACAAGCAGCACCAGCCGGCACCACAGCCGGCGCTGCCCTATAACCACATCTACTCGTACCCCAGCCCCATCACGGCGGCCGCAGCTAAGGTACCCACGCCGCCCGGGGTGCCTGCCATCCCCGGGTCGGTGGCCATGCCCCGTACCTGGCCCTCCTCCCATTCCGTCACCGACATCCTGGGTATTCGCTCTATCACCGACCAAGGTAAGGGCTCAGGGGCCGGATGGTGTGGATGTGCAGAGCCTCCCTCTGCACCCTCGCTGGTGTCTCTGTATCTGCGGCCTCCGGGCCCGGGTCTATCCCACCACCTGAGGCTTTTTCCTTTGGAAACTAAGGAGTCCTCCCAGGGGGTGTTCTGATCTCATTAACTTGAAATTCATGCCCTCCGTTTCCTTACCACACACAGTCTCCTGCCTCATCTCAAACTACCAGACCCATAACATCCCCCCATCCCCAACACATGGTTCGCATTTTCCACCCTCCCCCGCCTCTCGCGCCGCTGCAGCCTTAGACCGGCTCGCTCACTTGGAGAGCGCGGCCCGGGTCGGACTTGGGGCGCAGCCCGGGAGGCCTGAGCGGGCGTGGGGCTGCTGGCTGCAGACACCGCTGCGGGCAGCTTGTTTGGGGATCAGATGCGGCCGCGAGGAGTTGGGCACCCTGTGGAAATTGCAGTATTCTTGGATTCTGGCAATCAGGCCAAATTTGCTCAGGCAGGAAGTTCAAATGTCACCTAATTGGTTTCATTCTTATGCTTCACTTCATTTTCCTCGGAAACGGAGGTCCCGAAGTTACTACTAGTAACTTGCATGTTACTGCATTGCTCTTTCTGGGACTAATTTTCTGCTTTATTTCTCTCTCTCTCTCTTTTTCCTATCGCCCCCACCTCTGGCCTTTACCTTAACAGACTTCACTATATGTATCTTAGGAAGTGGCACCAACCACTGCTGTGATGGGAACAAAATGCAGGGTGATTTCATCACGTCCTCTCTTCTTTCCTGGTTTCCCCAAGCCTGTGGATTCCCTTGAGGGCCCCCAAGTCCCTGGGGATGCAAGTGGACATCTAGTACCTGCATTTTCGGCGGTGCCACCCCCACTGTTCCTTTCCTTTCTCACCCTTGACCTTGCTGGTACCAAGTGTCTTTTCTGCTTGGTAAGAACCATTCCCTGAGCCCTTCTGCACAGTTGGGCTTCCACAGACCAGACTTTGTTTTCCTTTACTTCATAATTAAACAAAACAACAACAACAGCAAAGAAACTGGCATTAACTTCTTTCTCGGTAGGGGGATAAAGTCAAAATGTCTTAGACACAGAATTTAAAGAATACAGAGAACAGAGCCCACCGTTTTAATTTCTTAGCCGAAAGTTTAAAAAGTGCAGGGGAAAAATTAAGTAGGGAAAAGGGGGGGAATAGTTCCTTTAATTGTTTCCTGCCTTTTTCTGTTGCCACCACATTGGCACAATTATCTTTTTAAGTAATTAAAGCAGAGCCCTGATTTCTCATCTTCTTGTTTGCTGCCTGTGAATTTACAAGATTCTTCCAGGAGCTCAGTTTTGTCTTATTCGGAGCTGGTTGGAGCTTTAGTTGGAGAGAGTTTGCCCTTGATTTATAGGATAAACTGACCTCACTGACATTTAAAGGAAGCCCCTGTTCATGGGAAAGTGTGAGATCAGCAGAAATGGGGGCTCACAGGGGGATCTCAATTTCTTAAGATAACTTCAGGCTTGTGCCCACCGATTGCCTTTTGTCTGGGAAGGCAAAGAGAGACTGGCAGTTCTTTGCCAAAACACAGTTTCCTGGTGCAAATTGGAACACAATCTAATTCTTTGGAGGGGGGGAATAGGGAAAAAAGACTGACAGAGTTGATCTTCCCTGGGGATTCTACAATCAGACCAAGTATCAGTTGGAAAAGTAATGGATTATATGCAGAGGAGCAATTTTTTATTCTAGATGTTGTTGATTCTGGATGCCAGCTTTAAACAACCTGTTTTCTGACAAATCTGTGACTATAAAATGATTATCTCTATAAGTGATCAATTCTACAAATGATCATTTCTACAAATCAAAGCACCGTGTCAGATGGAAGTATTTAAAATCAGGTTGTAGTGGCTTTGTCAAAACTTCAGTCCTCCACCTATAGGTTCCAAAGACAAAAACACATTGCTCATAGTCTTCAAATACCTTTTCTTTAAAACTGCACTAAGTCATTTAAAGATGGCAGTGATTCAATAGGCACACTTCTAGGTATTGTGGTAATCAGTTTACAGCATATAATTTTCTTTGTATCTCTATTAAAAACATAAAGGATAAATGACAGCGTTACTCCCTTTTTAAAAACACTTAATTCTGCCTTCATTTCCTTAACTTTTTATTTCATTAAAAAAAAACAACCCTCTCTCTTATAACCTTACCACTGACGCTGGTGGCATTTACAGTGGTAATTGTAGTATTTACTTTTTAAGTTATATGCACATAACCTCACATACTTAATGTGTAGACACAGAGCATCAAAGGTCGTCACATATAAATTATGCACACACAAGACAAACTATGCATGTACCTTTTGCATGTGCATTGTGGGCATCTTGTAGTTACTTGTTTGCAAAGGACTTTGCAGGTCTTTTGTCTCCTCTATTGACGTAAGTACTAGATCCCCACAGCACGGTGAGCACTTTTCTGGATGTCTCTGAGCACCGGCCCAGGCCAAGGACGGTTAGGCCAAGGGCGCTCCTCTCTCCCTTTTCAGTCCGCACCAGTCCCCGTTTTCGTCAATCCCGAGTCGACCCTGGGTTAGGACTGGGACGAACAGCGCATCCAGCTTCACGTGTTTCATTCCTCGATTTAGGAAAACTCTCAGGTTCCTTGCATTCGATTTCCCGGGGGAATGAGGAGGGGCGGAGGAAATCAAAGGCTGTTGAAAAAGGGGGGGGAAAAGAAAATCTTCCCGCAGGCGTGGGTGAAGGAGCTGGGAGAGGCCTACTCTGAGGAGAGTAAACTTCGCCGGGCCCTGGGCCTGGAAGCCGGCGAGGCCGCGCCTGGGCCCGGCGCCCCCGGGAGGTCGAGGGCAGGGGTCGGAGCCCTGGAGCTCGCGGGTCGCGGCTTCGCGCCGCGTCTCAGGAGGGGGCGCGCGGGTTGGATCTCCAGCTTGACGCCTTCTCCTCCTCCCCAGGCGTGAGCGACAGCTCCCCCTACCACAGCCCCAAGGTGGAGGAGTGGAGCAGCCTGGGCCGGAACAGCTTCCCGGCCGCCGCCCCGCACGCGGTGAACGGGCTGGAGAAGGGAGCCCTGGAGCAGGAAGCCAAGTACGGCCAGGTGAGGAGGCGAGGGCCCCGCCGGGTGGGCCGCTTGGCGGCGGGGTCTGGGCGACGGGGGGCCCGGTTCCTTTCGGAGCCTCGACCTCGGGGAAGCCCAGGCCGAGCACCCGTCACTGCCGGGCGTCCCATCCCGGTCGGCGGAGGCGGGACCGAGGCCCGGACCGTCCGCGGCGGAGTTGAGGCCTCGACCCCCCGCCAGGAGCCCAGGAGCCCGGGGGCTGGGGCGGTGGAAGCGCCTCCAGGCCTGCGTGGCCTCTGCAAGCGCCGGCAGGCCGCGCCCGAAGCCCACGGCGCTGCTCGCACAGGGGCTGGTGACCCACGCGAGGCGCGTCCGCAGGGCCGGGCGACCCCGCTGGGTTCTCAGGGCGACGCCCGCCGAGCGCACGCCTGCGGGTCTGTGGGCTGCGGGGTCCGCACGCTCGGACATTGCTCGGGCCGCGGCTCCCCGAAAGCAAACAAACGAGGCTCGCCCTGCGATAGTGGAGAGAGGGCAACCAGATAAACTTAATATTACCATTTCCCGATTGAAGGTCACGGTGTAATCTCCCAAAGGAGGTTTGTGAGAAAACCCTCAAATTATACGGGCCGGCTGTGGACCGCTTAATTTTTCCTTCCCTCTGTTCCTCCCCCGACTCTGCAAAAGAAAAATTAAAACACTCGTGTTTTTTTTTTCCCCCTGAGAAAAACTAAGCAACCACCACCACAAAAGCCCTAGAGTTTTGAGTCTAAATTCATCACCAGGACGGAGTCCGGAGCTCAAAGCTCTGAAAAGCAAGCAAACAAACACAGATCTTAAGGCAGCCTAAGGTTTCTTAGAGCAGATCTGGGTAGATTTGCAAATTTCTTAATACCAAATTCTAATTCCAAAGCCTCAAAATACCCAATTTTCGTTTTATTATTGTGAAGTCATAGAACTCTTAGTGTTTTCTTATCTGTCAAAATCAGCGTTTTACTTGTTACTTTTGTTCACTTGGGAAAAAATCCTAATCCTTGTTTTCTCGAACAAACCCCATTTCCATTTCCTTTTCTCTCCCTTATTTTGCTAAAACAGAGTCAGATACATATTAGTAGCTCTCCCATGACAAATATCCCAGAAAATAGCAGCGAAGAAAGAGTCCCTTTCCTGAGTATGTTTCTACTGTAAAGAATACCAAGGAGAAATTATATGAAAACTTGCCATTTTCTTTTATAAAAAGCCCTTCATTCATAAAGAAGAGGCAGTATAGCATTGGTTAGGAACTCCGATCTTCTGGTACCATTGTCACTAAAGCAAGTTATTTAACCTTTTAGCACCTCCATTTCTTCATCTTTAAAAGGGGGAAATAATAGTCCCAACCTCAGGAGATGTTGTGAAGATTCAGTGAGATAATGCAGCCGTATGGCACATAGTAAGCTTCCATTTAATAGTACCTGTGGTTATAAATGGCGGTTGGAGATTGACTTTTAAAAACAAGCAATTTTTTTTTCTTTTGGTGAGAATAGACTTTGTTCAGAGAGCTCATAGCCAAAAAGTGCCAAGGCATTTTGTTACAAACGTTAGAAGGAGTGTTTTTAAAGCACCTAGCATAGTAGCAAGCATTTAATAGGTGCTCAGTAGTTTTTATTGGGTCATCATTTGTTATAATAACATCAGGAAGTAAAGAGTTGAAAAATAGTTTTTAATTCTCACATGTAGTTGATAAACCCAGTTTATATATAAAGCAGTGTCATAATTCAAAAATCCTTGGTTATTTCATTTTTTTCTCCCTTGAATTATAGATCTAGTGTTTATACTCATTTAGAAATGGTTAATTTATACACACATATCAAAACCACACAGACAGGTTTAAAATAAAAATAGAAGACTGATTCAAATAATCTACTCTGTATATTCTGAACATTAAAATTAATTACATTTAAATACTAAATATTATATCACTAAATTATGAGATTTATAAAAGCAAGCAAATGAAAGACACAAGTGGCCAAATAAGTATTGTTCTAAATACATAAGAGAACAAGTTAATTTTTTTTCCAGAAGAAAAAGATATTTATATCTTAAATTTGGAAACTTCTTTTTTTTTAAAGATTTTATTTATTTATTTGAGAGAGAGAAAGAGAAACAGCACAAGCAGGGGGAGGGGCAGAGGGAGAAGCAGACTCCCTGCTGAGCAGGGAGCCCTGACAAGGGGCTCAATCCCAGGACCCTCAGATCAGGACCTGAGCTGAAGGCAGACCAACTGAGCCATCCAGGCACCCCAAATTTGGAAACTTCTTAATTGCAGTATGCTAATCTTCTGCATTGCCATGTAGTAATATAATTCAGATGATGTAAAATTTCAAAACTTGAAAAGTTTCTAAGCACAATTAAATCAGTGGTTACTCTATTATAATTATCAAAATTGTGCTTAATGATGAAGGTGTGCTGAGTAGGCACAGAAATTGAGGCTGTGTCATTTTGTGAACAGTTGTGGAATTTAGACATTGATTTCCTTGAGTGTAAAATTCTATACTAATACTTGCTCATAAATAAAAAAGCAATGGTAAGGTGTGTTGTGTGTATATATATGTGCATTTCTCTTACCAATATTCAAAGGGCAGCTTTATTTTTAAAAGTTATTTTTCAAAATGTTATCAGCATAAGTACACTTTTACAACAAAAATGTAAACTTAAGAAACATTTCTCCTCTATTTGTATTATGAACAAAATTTGAAAGCTTTTGACAAATTCTCAAAAATTATGCACATAATACTTTCAGGGCACTTATAATTTTTATTAAATAGTGCAATATTATCTGTTCCCAGTTTCAATTTAGTATATAGAGGAGGAAATTGAGAATTCAGAATCCTAGGAATTAGAGCATAATCTTTTCCCAGAAGACACCTGTAAAATTACGAAAGGGACTGAATTGACAACTGATTGTAGGTACGTGATTACCGTAATCTAGAGTTTCTATTTTCAGTTTAAACTGCAAAAAAAAAAGAAAAGAAAAAGAAAGATGCCTGATCGCTAGTAATTAGAACCTTATGGACATTTCAGCTGTATACACACCTATCTTTTGTTTTTTAAAATACTAATACAGAATATTCAAACTTGTCTTACTGATTAATATTACATTGAAGTCAATATTTTATATTACCATTCAGAAGTACTTATTATCTACCCTTTGGGATAGAAGAACAAGAATATTTATTTGTTTGGCTTTTTTCATCTGCATTTAATATTGGGCCAGAAATCCTTAATCTCATCTAATTCTGAATGGCAACCATGTTCTCTTGTTCTTTTTTTTTTTTTTTAAAGATTTTATTTATTTATTTGAGAGAGAATGAGAGAGAGCACATGAGAGGGGTGAGGGTCAGAGGGAGAAGCAGACTCCCTGCCGAGCAGGGAGCCCGATGCAGGACTTGATCCAGGGACTCCAGGATCATGACCTGAGCCGAAGGCAGTCGCTTAACCAACTGAGCCACCCAGGCGCCCTGTTCTCTTGTTCTTGATGCTGGTTCTCTTCTGTTGAAAACAAAATCTCTACTGAATGCAATTGCATGGCAAAGAAAAGGGGGGGGATTGGAATATATCTACCCTTTTACATCGTACTTAGTGAATTAATGCTTCATTTAATTTAAAAATTCTATAAATAGTTGTATAGTTCTTGAAACATTTTCTACAATTGGGCATACTTTCTCAGAAAAAATATATTGCATATCTGGTACTCTAACTGAAATAATCTGAATGTTAGATTTACAAGCTTTGAGTATCTCCAATTTTGGGTAGTGTATGTTAACTCAGACAGCAAGTTTAATATAATGTTAGCTACAGATTGAAATGCAGAGATGGGGAATAGTCTATACAAACTTGAACTTAAGAAAAAGTTTAGTTTTAGAGTTAAACGAGTTGTGAAAATGGTTGGATTCGGAGGCAAATTAATCTGGAATTCTTACGGAACATTCATTTGTGTATTGTATTTGAAATAAAGATAGTATTTCAGAATCATGAATATAATTTTCTAGTGCATTATTTTAAACACTGGTTGTCCTTGCAGACATACTGTTTTCATGAAAATATAAATGAAGTTGTACTGGATTTTTCATCATATGAAATAAAGTTAATTTTTGTCTTAAATAATTTATAATTTTATAGAGAATCCAACTGTTGGCAAATGCCAATAGAGAGACTTGAAATTCATGATGTTATCTATTATGAAAAACATTCCTTGACCTGGGTTGCTTTTAACTATTTGTGTCTTAAAACAAGATTAATGATTATGTAGTAGTAAAATGTGTCATATAAAATACAAAAAAAAGTAATTTGAAATTTTTTCAAGGCTACCTTAATTTCAATATTTTGGAAACATAAAACTTAGGAAAAAAATTTAAATAGCAGCTTTCCATTACCTAAAGACATTTAGATCTGCAGTGTGATAACTCAGTATAAATAAGATCTTTTTGGATGAATGTTGAAACCATACTGTACAACCGTCATTTCACTTTCTGAGATTTGTTTCACTAGGTCTTTGCATAATGAACTGGGAAGGGTAGAACAACAGTCAAACAAAAAAGATTACAAAATCTTGTTTATTCTCCAATCTGAAACTTTCTTGCTAATGATATGGAGGCTAAATTCTAGGTGAAGCACATCTCAATTTGTGGCTAAATCTACTTTATGATAAAGCCAAAGTAAACTCATTTTATCATAAGGGGAGGACCAGGTAGAACTGATGAGCGGATGAAAGATTGTGGGTATAGGACTTGGCAGTGCTATCTGCATTTTCTTCAAGAGAGAAAATGTTGAGTAGACAATGCCCTGAATGTGAAGACTACTGGTCTATAACTTGTAATTTCCAGACAGTTGTCATACCAGTTTTTTTTTTCTTCTTGTGGTCAGAAGTGTTTGGATATTAATGCATTTCCATTTTCGGGGGGCGGGGTGGTGAATAAATAGAACAAGCATAAATCAAATAGTGAAGGGCTACGTTAGAACTTTTTATTTACTTTTTTCAACAGCTTTACTCATGTTGCTTACTTAAAGTGTAACACCAGTTCTGTGATAAAGAGTGTCTAGTTTTCCTGATGTTGTTTTGTTTTTTTTTTAAAGCAAGAGTATCGCATCTTCTGCTTTCAAAAGGCTGCACTAACTTAGGTATACAAATGATTATGAAACACCTATGACGTGTCCAGTTTTATGAGGATGTTGAAATGATTAAGGCAAACTCCTGTCCTCAAACTGTTTGTAGTCTAGCTCTCGGCTAATACAGCTTCTCAATGTACTAATTTAAAAACATATTTTTAAAAAGTGACAAATCTATATTTCTAACATTTTAGAACAAGTAAAATGAAAACTCATGCTTTCATTCAAGCCTTAACTGGACATTGTATTTTATGTGTTTTTTTCTAGACTATTTCCTTTAATGACAGTGAGATAAAATCTGTCTTTTTCTAAAAACATTCAACAAAGCAAGTAACTTACTCTTTTTAGGGTATGCAGTTTGGTATATTTTACTTTGAATTTGTAAATCTCATTCTCAAAATTATGTAGAAGAGAGTTTGCTTCAGGGAGGATCCTTGTATAGTTCTCTGCGGGGAGAGGATTCTCATGGCTTTTATGGAAGATCCACATAAAAAAAGGGGTTGATGGATTGAGGTCTTATTTATGGAATCTTTAGGTAAAGTAATTTTCAAAAATGAGATTTCCATTACATGCCCATTGCTGGGGTTTCATTTGGAAAATTTGTTTACTCTTCTCTGGGGATTCCGTATGTTGGTTGATTTATAAATCATATTTACAATCCAATTAAATAGAGTAATTTAGCATGTTTGCTCCCACTATATTTATGGTGTACATTTGGTAGTCTCTACTTAGCCTAACTAGCTTTTCAGATTAATTACATGCCCTTCACTGAAAACATTAAACAGATTTGGGAAGTTTAAGTCATGTACTCTTTTACTGGAAAGAATAAACAAACATCAATGCTACCTGTAGTTGTTTTCCTTTGTGGTGGAAAATTTTACTATTCAGTGATTGCTTCATAAATAACAATTACTTTATCCAGTAGAGATTTATATCTTTTACTGATGTCATGTTTCAAAATTAATGGAAAATCGATAGGTTTATTGAGTCATTAGAATGAATGGATAGTGAAGATGGCAGGTACATTTTAAAGCATGTTTTTCATCTCATCTTTCTTATGCTGCTTTTCCTAAATTTCTAAATCTGACCTTTAAAAGTAAAAAGGAAAATTAAGACAAAACTTTTTAGCCCCAAATCTGGGTCATAATTTAACCTGAGGGAAAGCTAAGAGTTATTTTTATACTGTTTGAAGATTTCTGTGGGTTTTTTTTTTTTTTCTTTTAAGCAAAGGCTTTTGCCTCCTCGGCAAGATGAGATCAGACCTCCTTAAGCTTCCCCTCTTACTCATCCTTTCTGCAATACAGAGGGACTGCATCACTAAAATGACTCTAAATATGTTGTGGATTTTAGAGAACTTTGAAAACTTAATACTAATAGTAATACTAACATAAAAGCAAATTTGGTGCCTTAAGTATGAGCAATTGGACAAATATGGAAAAAATTAGTAGTGTTTATTTTATGCTCGACAAACAAATGTAGTCACAGAATAAGTAAGGCACCTGAAGGTAACACAGGCCTAAATCCAGGGTTCTACCTCCCCCTGAATCCCAGGAGCATTATGTAAGATGAGAGTTCAGTCCAGCCCAGTTTCTCAGTGGGGGGATGTTTCAGGGCCAAAAGAAGTGGGTCCACATAAGGGGACTGGAGACATTGCAACAGAACAGCCAAATAAAGGGGGCACATCAAGGAGCAATTGTTCCAAGGGCAAAGGTGTAAGGGGAGGAAGGGGAAGATGACGAAGCAAGTGTTTCAGAGGAAATGGTAATTGCGGATGATAGAAGAAATGCTAAGAAAAAAGAATGGGCAGGAAAAATTCAGCTGTCATGAAAATTAGAATTCATCAACACATTTTTTTGGCTAACTAGAGCATTGTTTCTGTCATGTATAATGTTAAATAGTTTAACCTTATGTACTTATAAAGTGTTGAGCAAAGGTTTTCACTATTTCAAAAATAATTTTAACCTTAACATTCTTATTTTATGGGGGCACCTGGGTGGCTCAGTCGTTAAGCGTCTGCCTTCGGCTCAGGTCATGGTCCCAGGGTCCTGGGATCGAGTCCCGCATCGGGCTCCCTGCTCGGCGGGAAGCCTGCTTCTCCCTCTCCCCCTCCCTCTGCTTGTGTTCCCTCTCTCGCTGTGTTTCTCTCTGTCAAATAAATAAAATCTTTAAAAAAAAACCAAACATTCTTATTTTATGATTCTTGGTGACATTGGTGTCAACAGTATAAAATATTAATTAATCTAGAATGGAAGAGGCCAATACAGATGCAAATACGTTTCTATAAGTGGACTAGAATAATTCCTTTTTAAACTCATTTCTTATGGGTTATTGGGAAAATCGTCCACAAACATGATTGGAACTATAATCTCTATGCAATGCTAGATTTCTTCTGCAATTTGATAGCTATCTTACTTATCTTCTGAGAGCCTTAGAGTGTGTCTCCTTTGAGCCATTCTCTGATGAGCCATCCTCAGAAAGGGAGAAAAGATTTTTTTTTTTTTTAGAAGTTAAACAGAATGAGGATCTAACAATGAGAATGGGGTTCTAGAAGGAGAATCTTTTACAAGATGTTATCTCAAAAGAAGCTCTAGTTTGATATTAAATTGTGTCTGTCTTTTAATTGTCCTGGAAAAAGCAGGAAAAGATCTGCTACAGAGGATCCCGTGTCAGACAGGGGTGATAACTTCTTCTAACACATGACCATTGACTTGCCAATTGGCCCAGGGTAAATGGCTAAATTCCTTAATCTACATTCTTGCGTATAAGAAGAGGCTAAGATTTCATTTATATTTTAAAGTGATGTGCAATGATTTCTTTGTTAAAAAATAGAGCACCTGGGCGCCTGGGTGGCTCAGTTGGTTAAGCGACTGCCTTCGGCTCAGGTCATGATCCTGGAGTCCCGGGATCGAGTCCCGCATCGGGCTCCCTGCTTGGCAGGGAGCCTGCTTCTCCCTCTGACCCTCCCCCCTCTCATGTGCTCTCTCTCTCTCATTCTCTCTGTCTCAAATAAAGAAATAAAATCTTTAAAAAAAAAATAGAGCATCATCCTATACATTTTTTCAATTGAACATTGCATTGTAATCGTTACATATTATCTTATCATTATTATAAACCCAGTAGTTTATAATGAGTTACAATTCATCAGTCTTCATTATTCCACAAAATATGTTGGATATTTCTTGGTGCCTGGGACATAGGACATACTCAAAAAGCCTTAGTGTCCTTTCCCTTTCCTCTGACAACCAGAACAGGGGGTATGTGTTCTTACAGACCGAGTACATAAGGATAATCCCTCTACTTTTATTCTTATTTCGTCAGAAATCCATGAGCAGTGTTAAGTCATACCCATGTGTTTATTCTACTCTCTGTATTACCCTAAACTGACAAAATCATTTTTGAGAGCCCATCATTGCATACTCATAGATGTGGAAGTGAAAATAATAACCAAATGAATTAAATTGGAAAATAATTTCTGTGTGGCAGTTGAATTGGGAAAAGTATCTAATTAACAGACGTCTGCTTTTCTTCTAAGGATTGAATCAGTTTTACTACTAGTAATTCTAGTATTTACATTACACTCTCACTAGGAAATATGTTGATATGTTAATTCACATCACATCAGGGAAAAGATTTACTCTTTATTTCTAAATAATGTAGAAATTGAGGGGAAAAAAATAAGTTACTTGGAGGAGGATGCCAAGTGTTCATGCCAGAATCAGGATTAGAAATCAGGGTGTTGGGGCGCCTGCGTGGCTCAGTTGGTTAAGCGACTGCCTTCGGCTCAGGTCATGATCCCAGGGTCCTGGGATCGAGTCCCGCATAGGGCTCCCTGCTCTGCGGGGAGCCTGCTTCTCCTTCTCCCACTCCCCCTGCTTGTGTTCCCTCTCTCACTGTGTCTCTCTCTGTCAAATAAATAAATAAAATCTTAAAAAAAAAAAAAAAGAAATCAGGGTGTTTTTGTTGTTGATAGTAACAGAACTGACAATAATTCATGGGATGCCAAGAGAGTGCTGGTTTCTGGGCAGAATCGCTTGCCAGGGCTGCTGCATTTTGTTTGCAAACTAAGATTTTACATTTCAATTCATTTCAAGAGATTTATCCATGTAGCTTTTAAAAATTCCTATCGCAGGACCCCAAAACTTTGCAAACTGATTTTCCAATTTTAAAACCACACATACCCAGTTCTTTTCTATTCCAAGAGACAGTTTCCTTTTTGATAAAACAGCTCTGGGAAAAAATACCCCCAATCTTCATGTAAAAACTCTTACAAGACAACTGCCTGATTTTGCATGTCCTTTGTCCAACAGGCATTTTCAACCTGACATTTTAAAATATGGCCCATGTTTTATTTAACAAAGGTCGTGTTCATTTTGAGTTTCTAAAGTGACAGCCTACACTCTGTGCCCTTCTTTACTGGAAATGAAAGCTACACCAACCAGGCCCTTCACCAATGCTTCAACAAAAGAGCCTAACAAAACCAAAGTACAGGGAAGGTTGACAAAGGCATTCGGATAGCTGAACAGCTTCTGAGAGTATTTAATCACCATTAATTCTTTCCTCACCCTCTATTTCCTTCCTATAATTCCAAATAGCAAAGCAAATACTGTGAATTTTCTGGTTGTAGCCTCCTCAAAACGTCTGTGGAAGGAATAATGTCTTGTCTTTTGGCATTATGTTTAAGTAGCAAGCCTGGGGATGCGTGTAGAATGTAAGGTTCAAATAAAAAAAAAAAATCAGGAAGTAGAGTCAGAATATTGCTGCTACTACTCCTCAGAACTTACATTCTGCCACTTTCTGAAAACCGGTGAAATGTCAACTCCTGCAATGTGATTACCTTCACCTCTTCTCTTTTCCTACTCTCAGGCACCAAATGGTCTACCCGCTGTCAGCAGTTTTGTGTCTGCGTCCAGCATGGCTCCTTACCCCAGCCCGGCCCAGGTGTCGCCTTACATGACCTACAGCGCCGCTCCTTCCGGTTATGTGGCTGGACACGGGTGGCAACATGCCAGTGGCACCCCACTCTCCCCCCACAACTGTGACATTCCCGCATCGCTGGCGTTCAAGGGAATGCAGGCAGCCAGAGAAGGTAGTCACTCTGTCACGGCTTCTGCACTCTGATGGGAAATTCTGTCCGCGCGGCAGCTTCACCCCGTCTCCCCTCAGCACACCCTCCCCCTCTTCCCTGGTCTCGGATCCCACCCCTCCCGCCCTCTCGCCCCCAGAGCTGGCTTAACGGACTCACATCCTTTGTGCTGATGACACTTAAATATTTCTTGCCATAACTTCTCTCTTACAGAAAACCTGACATGACTTTAGGATTTGAAAACAAAAGCAATCTTAAGGATTTAATGAGACATTCGTGTTGCCCACACACTGTTTTAACGTAGCAAAGAAACCTGCACCCCTCAAAGGGCTTAAGGAACTTTTAACACTAGTCTTTGGTAAAACCACATGTGTATATTTATTCTAAATCAACCTGAACTTTTGAAACGTGCAATTGTTGAGATTTTGCAAAATCAATAAAGGAAAATACATATAGAAAAAAAGTTATGCTACACCCTCTAATCAAATAAGGTGACCAAATAAGCTTTAATTCATCATTAGGAAACTAATCAATAATTGACTTGTTTGAGTGATGCTTTGTTTATTCTTAAGAGATGACCTATTTTGTTGGAAAATATAATGTGTGACACAAGCAATATCTGAGTTTAGCTCCTCCTGGTGTTTTGACTTGGTTCCAAATACAATAATGTTTATATTTTCTATTAGTTTGTAAATACGGACTCTGGATGGTGCATTTGTGTTTTCATTCCATGGGACATGCCCCCTCCCTCCCACCCCCATCTATTTTTTTCTTTCTTTTTGCAAAGGTGACTTTCTGGCAACGTCTTTGTCTCTGTTTGGTGGTGGGCTGCTCGGGCTCCTGGACCTGGACTTGCCCCAAATTTTGTGTGTGCAGTGAAGGCTTCAACACCTTATGAAGGACCTTTTCTTTCTACAGCAGAGGACTCAAAAACAGATTAAACAAGCCAGTCTCCCATTTTGTATCCTAATCAAACAACACACATGCCAAGCATATAAAGACATGAGGGTGGAAAATATCTGAACAAGGCGGCTTTAAAGGAAGTCACTTAGAAACTTAAGTTTAATGTGAAATGCTTTGCAAAGACACTTAAAATGAACTTTATATTAAGAAAACCACTGTGAAACTAAATTGTACTGTTATTGTTGGCTTACCTGTGTCTTCAGCAATCTCAGCCCCAAATTATGTTGTAATTTAAAGAAAATGGAAAATTCTGCTCTAATGAATGTAAAAACGGCTTGCTGTGAAGTTTACATTGTTGTACAGAAGCATGTTTCACATGTAGGTAAACTGGTGGTGGTATTAGAAATACAAATGCTATTTAATTTTTTTTTAATTCCCTTTATTCATTTCTGGAGTTACAGGACATAGTTTAGCTGATGAGTCTTTCTAGACCAATGGGGTTTTCACTTTAATGTTAATAGCAGCGCTGTGGGGTATACGTGTGTGTGTGTGAGCATGTGCTATGTGTTGTATTTTAAAACAACTGCTTTTCTTGGGCAAAATTCTACAGTTTTTCTCTTCTATTTAGAAAGTTCTTCCTGCTTGGCAATATGTAGGCTTGAAACTACATTTTAAAAACATTGGTACAATTCATCTATTGGAAAATTAATATATTGTGGGTTTTTTTTTTTTGGTATTAATTCTGTGCAATAACTAAAAGGGCACATCACTAGATGTGGATGTTAAAGATGCATTCGTGAGGTGATCCTGCTTTCTTCCTATATGTGCTGTGCACAGTCTACACAGCAATCCAGTTCCGTCACATCGGTTTCATGGCTTCACTTAAAACTCAGATGGCTAGACGAGCAAGGCTTTCAGATCACTAGCGTATAAACAGTAAGCAGATTTCTGACACGTAAGTTATATTCGAGGAATTGCTTGTTTCAAGCAACAGATATCTTATAGAGAGAGCTTTGAACTGCATTTATTTCTAAAGCAACCAAAATTCAGTGCTACAAACAGAGGATTATAACTTCAGGAGAAGAATAAGCAGAAGGAGCAGATGAACTCTCAGGGCCATAGTCTTCCTTTGATCTTATAAAACTCCTATTGACATCTGGAGTTCCCAGTCTGGTGAGAAAATAGACTATAAACTGAATGGAACAAAGATACCAGTCCAATATTTTGGTGGAGACTTTAAAACCATAACCATACAGGGACTCTCCTGCCGTCCAGAAAAGCTGACATAAGGTATAGAATTATCCCTTATCAGATAGTTTTTAGATGGCTACTAAGAGTCTTTAAAAAAAAATACCAATCATTTGTACGGAAACACAATGAAATATTATCTTTATCTAAATTAAGAAATCTCTTGTTAATGCTATTTATAATTTTTTTCTGGTTCTTGTATTTTTAAAAATCTGATGTTAATGATATCAAGATTTTTTTTTCTTCTCTTTTTCCCCCAGGTCTTGTCTTAGCAACAGTGAATTCACATGGCGTAACTTAAGAAAGACAACAGAAAGCTAAAATACAGTTTGCTATTCAAAGCAAAATATGATTTAAAGCTACTTTTAAAAATTAGAGAAGGAAAATGGGATGGGGTACGGGATTGGGATTGTTTGATTTTTAAACGTTATTATTATTGGCTAATGTTGACATATTTCCTTTGTTT
The DNA here is from genome assembly GCF_011800145.1 of Mirounga leonina. NCBI lineage: Eukaryota > Metazoa > Chordata > Mammalia > Carnivora > Phocidae > Mirounga > Mirounga leonina. Next base: position 59,190,468 of record NW_023270825.1, on the reverse strand, counting down.
CTTAGGGGGTAAAAGTGTTGTTTTTAAACTGGCAAATGCACTCTTCAGAGATCCTTTTCCATCCCATTCACAGGGAGAGGTTAAAGGTTCAATTTCATGGCCTCTATGTGGGCATTTCTCTCCCTCACAGGATGCAAGAGCATTACCTGCAAGGATAGAATGCAGTTGTACAACAGACACATTCTTCTTTCTCTTGGGTTTTTTTTTCTTCTACTTTTAATGACCTTCTTATGAAATATTGGGCTGAAATATAAATTAAAAAACACGTTGGAAAGGATGTACAACCGAAGGCTGTGTATGTATATACAGTATGTTAAAAAGCCTTTATTTTTATACTTCAAATGCTCTAAATTAATAAAAAGTAATAATTATCATGTTATCTTTTATTTTTTCTTTTCAAAATGCTTTAGTGACCTAGTCTCTTGGTGCAAATAGCCCTCAGTAGTAGTTAAGAACAGGTGTCATCTAGAACGGGCAGATATTTTTGTTGACTTTAGCTACTGAAGTAGCATCATTTCAGGATGCAAATACAAAATCAAGTTTGGTGATATCAGTGCCAAGGAGATATTTCTTAGAGTGCATGTTAGTACAGGAATTCTTGGAAATGCTAAGAATGTACTTCTATTTTGAAACATTTTCCCCTTCATAGTACATATTTTAACACTACGGATAGTTGACTTCACACCTGAAGCTGTCACTTAAAACTAATAACCTGGAAATGTAGTTTTACTCTAAACATTCTTTTTAAGAATGGCAGAGTTAAGAGTTCTGAACAAAGCTGGATGTGGGCGCCTGGGTGGCTCAGTTGGTTAAGCGACTGCCTTCGGCTCAGGTCATGATCCTGGAGTCCCGGGATCGAGTCCCGCATCGGGCTCCCTGCTCAGCAGGGAGTCTGCTTCTCCCTCTGACCCTCTTCCCTCTCATGCTAATGAGAGACCAATGAGAGACTGGTTGTCTCTCATTCTCTCGCAAATAAATAAAAAATCTTATTAAAAAAAAAAAAGATATCTGGATGCAAATACAGACAGCACAAATGGGCCCAAGGAGTGGTTCCAATTTGTGTTTTAATATGAAAATATTTCAGCAACAAAAATTGTTTTCAAAGGGAATTATGTGAAGGAAATTTCATGTGTTCTATTTGCCATAAAAAACTTCACGTATCAGGATTTAAAAATATGACCTGCTTTAAACAACAGTGCAAAATATAAAGTAGCTTTGGGAAAATATAGCTGTGATAATGTATTATTACTCAAAGAACACCACCAGATTTAAATTTTAACATAAAATTCATCATTTTAAAAATGCCATTTTAGTGTACTTTTCCTTGTGCCTTTTAAGTATTATTTATGGGAGAATTTAATTCCTTATAAAAACTGTTCAAATTTTGGCTTAATTTATTACTCTAAGCATTTCTTGACCTCGTGGGAAAAAATAATTATCGATACAATGAATTTTCTTCACGAAGCAGTGTAAGAGGAATACAGATCACAAAATTTATATAGCTTTTATGAAATATATCTGATTTCTATGCTATTTTCTGTGTTCGATTTATATACCTCATTACTTCAAACTATTTTTCTTTGCACAGATTTATGGATATAGACAAAACTACAGTCTCAAATTGTGTAGAGATAATTTTTGAAGTATCAAAATAGGTTTTGTTCTTGAATAAACTGTTTCCCCTTAATAATTGTACATAATTGTATAATTATAATTTTTTTTAACTCATCCTCCCACCCCCCTCCCCTCTAGAATGTGTATAATTATAATTTATAATCATATCAGCTGAGCTGCTAGTCTCTCCTCATGGTGTTGTAGGGCAAACATCCATGATCTCATTATCTCCTAGGCAATCACCAGTTCTCCTGAAGCCAGGAATAGGTGTATTCATAAACCAGCAGCATCACTGCACCACCTAGAAAAGAAAAGAGCTGGTTTTTATCTCAAATCCTGCAAAATAGTTTCATTTTCCCCCACTGGGTTTCTGAATCTGCGAAGTCCCATGCAGCCTATCAATCAGGCAGGGGCTGTGTAGACTCATCAGTCCCTGGGCTCTAATACATCGATATAAAGCTATTGTGGAAAATTCTCAGAGCAAAATCAAGACCATCTTGAGTCTCCAAATACATTTTTTCCTCATGAGTTTCTGTAACTTTCATCATTTCTCATCAGATTCTTTTCCAGGCACTTTTAATTTTTAAAAGTAAATAAATATAGACACATTTAGTCATGTAAGGGCATGTGGCGTTCCTGCAAACAGAAACCATTCATATTTTTCATATGTAGGCAAAGGATTTATCTTTTTCAGTCCATAATTAGCACTGTCCTAGTTGCATTCAAGAAAGAAAGCTTATCTAAGAGGGTGCTTGATAGATGAATCTGATTTTCTCTAATAGCCTTCAAACTGGATTGCAATGTGAAAAATAGCTTCAGAATATTTAAAATATGTGTATTACAAAATATAGCTAGCTTTCAACCTCCTTTTGCTTTTATTCCTTTTATTTGCCTCAGATATGAGTGGATTGCACTTGAAAATTTGGTGGTGGGGTTTGGGTATCACAGACCAGTATTTGTCTTGAAAGGTCAACATGACTATGATACAGAAAAACAAACACCAAGGTTGCAGAATACCTAGAAATCTGGAAAGGCCTCTGCATGTGTGTTCTACCTGATGCAATAAAATGGCACATATCCCATGCTCTTTAATGTAATCTATCTATCCTCTCATGTCTGTGTGAAAAATATTACAAAATCAAAATGTGGACAAATATCCTGAGCACAACCTCAAGAAAACTTGGCTGCATGAACAGAAGATTGACTTCTGACGAAAAGAAATATAACTTGATTTTGATCTTAGTTATTTTGTACACACTGCCATGTGTGTGTTTGTGTGTTTTAATCTACAGACCACACATGTTTGTGTAACCTTCTACCAAAGATAATTATCTGCCTGTAATTTTCATTTTTAACCCATGAAGATACTCTATTAGACCCCTCTGCTGCCATAACCCTCTTGGCACTCTGGCAAACAAAAAAAGACCCACTGACAGAGGGTTATTAATACCTATGTAATTGCAGTGTTTACTTTTATTAACTATTCTCAGCGTAAGACAAGAACATGCAGAATTGGTTTAGTTTTCAGCCTGGTGATATTTGGAGTTTAAACCACAGACTTCAAGAGCCTCCTTACACGGCAGGTGACTGGTTGTGAGCAAGAGAGAGCTGCCGAGGCTGTTATAAAAAGAAGATGGGATGGATGCTTCCTACAATGAAGGATGAAAATCCCAGATTTACCCTTTCTTTTTTTTTTTTAATTTTTATTTTTTTTTAAAAGATTTTATTTATTTATTTGAGAGAGAGAGCATGAGAGGGGGGAGGGTCAGAGGGAGAAGCAGACTCCCTGCCGAGCAGGGAGCCCGATGCGGGACTCGATCCCGGGACTCCAGGATCATGACCTGAGCCGAAGGCAGTCGCTTAACCAACTGAGCCACCCAGGCGCCCCAGATTTACCCTTTCTTTTACTTTTTTACTCTCTCTTTAAAAAAAAAAAAAAATCTTATCCTTAAGTCAAATGTCGTGCTTTTCTGTCCACCTTTCTTTCCTTTAAAGCTGCTGGGACTTGCATGTTTGCAGGACTTACATGCGAGTGGAGGCCAGGTCCCTGAAGCAGATTTCCAGTCATTCACAGTTTTGTTTAGCCTGGACAGTCCACTCACAACGCTTTTCATTGTATTTACCACCACAGCAACTCAGGACGCCTCATGCAAAAACATTTAAAAAGCCAACCAAACATTTGCAAGCCTCTAACAAAACTTGGGGTCAGATTATTTAAGAGTTTTGGATTAAGGTTCCAGTCAATTACTGTTTTAGGTAAACTCTCCCTGATCACCACTCTTTTCAGGCCCATCCCCTCCTGAGAAAGCTGGGTTAGGGTCATTCCTATGATTTTCTCTAATACTAGGTCTACCATCGGGGTTTTACTGTGTGGGGAAGGGAAAACACCACAAAGTCGCAGAGAGAGTTGCACAAAAGCACCAATATTCTTTGTCATTGCCTTTGTTTTTACACACGGGCCAATGACTAGCAGGAGGCAAGTCTCCATCTCCAATGTGAAGCAAATCCATGCTTAAATGCCTGGGAAGGTTGGGATAGATGGACCAAGAATTGCGGACGTGTTTTCTAAATACATGAGAGGGTGAGCTGTCCTCTACCTCAGGATGGTAGAAGTGCTGGCGCACTGAGCCTGAGGTTCGAGGACGGTGACTGTGCCCGTGTGTGAGTGTGGCAGGGCAGGAGGACCGTGGTGGTAAAAGGGAGGAAGGGAAGGGGAGAGGGGCGAGGGGCAGGGGAAGCTTCGGGAGAGGACACCGGGACACCAAAGTAGGTGAGCCTGGCTGTACTGAGACGCAGGGTTGCTTCTAATCCAAGACTGTTTGCCAAGGCGGTTGGGTCTGCAGCAGTTATGCTCTTATCTATTTACACAGAGGCAGCTGACTCTCCCTGTGGGAAGAGCAGCCGGTTTTCTGTGGGCTGGCGTCTGCAGGTAAGGCCCTGAGCCAGGAGCCTCCACCATCATGCTGACAGACGCCAGGAAGGTGAGCGCCAGACTGCCCCGCCGCCACTCCCTGGGTGCGACACTCACCACAGCCCCCCCGGGGACCGTGAGGACAAGAGGTTCTTGCGCTTCGTGGAGGCAAGTTACCCTTCCTTTTTGTTTTTGAAACGAAGTTGGGGCAGGAACAAGAATGAACTGGGGGGGCACCAGGAGAGTTTTATGCGCTCAGTGAAAATCCTCCCCCACAGCCTCCTTGCTCACTCAAACTCCCAACGGGCCGGGGAGCCTTTCCTATTGACTTAAGCTGGGCTTTGGCTTCAACCAGCCTCCAGCAAAGTCTCAAACAGTACCTTATAAACAAAGGTGGAAAACATTTCTAACAGATGTCTTCAGTGTCTTGCATACTCATAGACAACTTTATATCCTCACGGTGTCCATCTTTGACAGTGTGATCAACATATCATGTTGCTGATCGACACAGATATGAAAAAAAGAGACAGCAGAACAACAAAGAAGGAAGGATAGAAGTAATAAAGACATCATTACCTGGTCCAAGCCTCATAACCTTGGGAAGCAGGCCTTTGTACAAAGCTAAAATCCTATAATAGGAAGGGAAAGAGCAACATTTTAAATTCTGAATTCTGAAACTAATTCTGAATTTGAAAATAGAATGGACCAGCTTTATTGAGATGTTGACCCAGCATCTACAAGAAAATGTATTTGAAATCACACATATCCCAAACCAGGCAATATCTGGCTATATATTTTCTGCCGCAAACTGGACAAAGGGAAAGAGTTAATGAATTCTTTATTGCCCAAGCTATGCTGATCATGTCCAACCAGAAATATGACTTTCCTCAGCGAGATGGTTTTTGCTATGAACACAGGTCTTACTTTCAAGACAGCTATGTATATGGACAAAATGACTTTTGTAATTGAATTTAAAAGACCACAAACTCGGTCTTCACAAAAGGAAAGATGACATAGTGTAGGTCGAAATAATAAAATATTACTTGTTTACTTGAGAATAAGATCTGAGTGAGGCGGGATGGAGAGACAGATGTAACACTTAAAAAAAAAGACTAGCAGAAAAAAACATGTGCTTCAGATATTTGAAAGAAAGCTACTTTCACAGAACTCTCATGTTTAATTCTCCCAGGGGGCTAAAATGAGGTGACATTTTGATTAGATTTACAGTTAGAAGACAATCATTCTCCTGCCCACGTGTTAACAGGGTGTATTATAGCATATTATGCAAACTGACAAGAAAAAGGTTCATCTGAGGATTCTAAGATAAACATGCAGCAGGTTGTATGATGGTGGCCCAAGGTTCTGGATGGTGTAAGAACACATTGCCAACATTTCATCATTGTGTTATCTCACAAAGTTTGTCATTATTCTCTAGAGCTTTTCACACACACACACACACACACACACACACACCCAATTTAGGAGGGCTTAATGGCTCTCAGCAAAATGGAAGTACTACGATATACTTTTAACAGTACTTGAGTCCTGCACATTTATTAAAATAAGAATGTTACCCTTCTTCCTGGTAGACTGTTGCCATTGTTTTAAAACAGGTTCTGTACTTGATCTCTCCAGGAACTGGTTGAGGCCCTTGAATCCTACTTTTGGCAACATCAAAAGGGATGTTAATGACTGAGGCTATTGTGCCCGAGAGAAGACCAATCCCAAATTTTCTCAAAAACTCCAAGGTTGGATCCTAAAAGAAAAGAAGAATAAAATAACAGAAAGGGAAGCGGAAGCCCCTAAATTGGCTAAACACTATAAAGCAATATGTATTTAAGCAGAGCATTGCACTCCCCGGCACCCTCCTGTTATTCCAGCGGAACACATTAGGATTTCCTAGGCTGGAACTTGTTTTCTTGACAATCCCATTGGCTATGTTTTTACACATGGTCTAAATTGCTGAAGTACACATTTCCTCACACAGGATTTATAAACACAGTTCATAAAGAAAGACTGGTATGGCATATGGGGATGATTTGTATAATTGGGCTTCACAATGTACTTAGTATTACTGTATCAAAACAGGAGAAATCCAAGCACACTATTAGCTAATTGGCCAGAATATTTTACAAATGACAGCAACTTCCACCATGAAGCCTACTAAAATGCTCATTTGTGTGTGGACCCCCAAATGTTAAATTAAATCAAGGCTACTCTTGGTCTGCTGCTATTCCCCTCCAGGTTTTTTGCATTTATTTTCCCGTGTAGCTGATCCACTGTACTGAGAAGTGCTAGCTTCCTGTTATTAACAAACCAACTTGGGGAGTTTGCAAACCAGCCTGTGACATTCTGTGCATTATAAACAGTAGTAAGTTACTGGACTAATTGGCTGAAGAATTTACAACCTATTGTTCCTGAATCTTATTCTTCCTACATGGCAAAGGAAGAAAAGGAGAGAGAGAGACAGAGGCACAGAGAAAGAGGCAGTGGGGGGGGGGGGATGCGTATAGGGGAGGTGGAGGGGGAAGAGAGAGAGAGAAATATTTCTTTTTTCCATTTGAATTTAGGTCCTTCACTTTGGTCTGATTTGATTTTCCACCCCTCCCTGCTCTGCTTTCTGACATCAAAGTATTTAATTAGGTCTGATGTGGGAGTCACTTTCCTTCAGCCTATTTTTGTGCCCAGTGAGCTCACATTATGCTGTGTTATAATGAATTTGCTGGGAAGTTCTCATTATGTTTTCAGCCTCAGTTCTTGCCCTGAAGAGAGGTCATCCCACAAACCATAAGTTGCTGATGGAGACCACCCACCCCTCCCCCATCCCTCCCCTGCCCTTTCTTTTGGTCAATATTTCAGGAGGATCTTCACACGGGAACAATACAGGGTGGTGCCATGATACCATTTTACCCAGCAGGAGAACCTAAGTGGGGAGACATACTTGATTACAATAAAAATAAAAAATTTAAGAAATCATGTCTGAGCATTGCATGCTTCTAGCTTCTATGGAAGAAGAAAACTTCTGGAAGCTCTGAAATTTTCAACTGAACCAAGAGCCAGATACCATCACAGAAACCCCTATGTGGCTAAATATAAAAAGTGAAGGGTTCGGTAATAATTCTTGGATCTGGGCCATACAGGTGCCGGGTAGGTTTAAAGGGATTTAAAAACCAACAGGGTGTTTCAACAGGAAAAACAATGCAGTGATTGCAGTATGAGTGAGGTGTGTTTAAATAATTCCCCCGTCCCCCCATTTTTTCCCTCTTTTACAAGGAGAGAAAAATGCCTTTATGTTACCCTTCTCCATTATGGCCCAGAAGCAGAACCGGAGCTCAGGAGGATGGCGGGTTCAGAACTGGCTCTGGTTTGTCTGACCTTGCATGAGTCACCAAATCACACAGAGCCCAGTGTCCAGAAGGGATCCGTTTAACCAGCCTTACCTTTGTACTGCATTATTTTTCTGAGAAATAAAAACAAAAATAGCAGTGAAAGTACTATGTATGTTGTATAAGCCTGGCAGAAAATGGCTAGTATTATTATGTAGCCTGTCTTCTAAAGTCTCAAAGCATCCTGTAATAAGATTCTCTTATGGGATCCCTGTGACACAGCCAAGCCCTCCTTTTTGAATTGAGGACAAGGGTGAAAATGATGACTTGTATGTACATTGTCCTCTTGGGTTGTTCAGGGGAACCCATCAAGCATGCAGCCTCTCCCATCTCCTGGTGTGGTCACTGAGGCCTAGAGTTGGAGGAGGGGTTCCCTCCTGAGACATTCGATGAAGGTCACTGTGCTTGAGACACTGCTGGATACTAAAGCTCAAGGTCTTCAGCTCATCACAGTCTTCATCAGCACAAGTATGTACTGAGCCAGGGTCTCTATACACCTCCCAGACTAATAGTAAGGTCCCATAGCAGTTCCCCAAACCAGATGTGCATCACATTCACCTGAGAGCTTTACAAAGAATGGATGCCTGGGCCCCACCTCAGGTTTCCAGATCAAAATCCCATGGGAAAGGGCCTGAAAGTTATTTGAAAAGATCTGCAGGACTTCTGAAGCTGCCGGGTTGAGGACCCATGTCCAGGCATCAGTGATTCAGATGGTCAGTTGCTACCCTTCTGGGAATTCTAGGAAGGACAAAAGTCTTCTTGGGACAGCCAGGAGGTATTCCTCACTCTCTAGTCCCTGGGCTCCCAGCCAGTTTCTTCCTTGGAGCCCATGGTCTGCTCTATGCAGCAACCCCACCTGGGGTTGGGTGTGCCCTCTCAGCTTGCCTCTGTTTTTTTTTTTTTGCTACGTGTCATCAACCATTCTCAAAATGCAGCGTCTCACACACGTCTGCCCCACGTGCCCTCCTGGCTACTCCCACTGCTCTGGCTTTAGTTCAGGTTCCCAACACCTTACCAGGTCATGTTTGCTTTTTGCTCTCCATTGTCTTTTCACAGTGACACCAGCTCTCTTTTTGGAAAAACAGACCTGCCTGAGGTATCAAAGACCCTCAATCCTTCCCGGCTGCATGATGAGTAAAGCCAAAGCTCCTCACTTGGCCTTTGGTTTCCTTCCCACACATGTTTCCAACTTCTCTCTCTGGCCTCAAGTTCGATACCTCCACCCCACCCCTATATTATAGTCACACTTGTTAAAACATAATTATGCAAATTTAAACCAAGCACTTTTCTAAGTCTTTTCTTCAAACTACTTCCACAGCCTATAAAGTCCTTCTCCATTATAGTCACCTAACACGGTCCCACTCCTCCCTTAGGGGCCAGCTAAAAATCCCCCCTTGCCCAGGAGACTTCAATGGATCCCTGTTAAAATTAATTTCTCCCTCCTGTACTTTTGAACCTCTGTATGAACCACAATCATTGCCCTTGCCAAGGCTCACTTTGTGTTTGGTATATTTTCACATACATCTATTTTCCCTGCTGGATTGTGAGTTGGCATAGCATAGGAACATGTGTTACTCCTCTTTGTGTCATCTATTACACGGTGTACACAGTAGGTGCTAAATAAATGCCTGCTGATTGGTCTATCAATGTATTGATTTACTTTTGTAGAAACAGTGAGAATCAGGCTTTACCCTTAATCACTATTTCTCAAGACTCAGCATCTTTTAGCCTAGAAACAAACCCCTATTAGAACCTTACATTTCTATCTTTCTGCCAGGAGGCATTAACATGGGGACATGACAAGACATTGGACATTTGCAAAGTGGAGTATTTCAGGGCAAGTAAATTGAGACTCTCAGGTCACAGAGCCAGGCCTGGGCTTGCTAGATCCCATTGCTCAGTGACTCACAGAGAGAACCATGATATGGCAACCTGTGACCAGATTTTAGCAGAAGAATGTGATGGGAGTAGAGTAAGGTCTTGAACTATTACACTTAGGGCTCTTCTTTCTTATACTTCCTGATCTTTCCTTAGTAGGGAGAGGCAGCCACTTGCCTGAAGAATGAGAGTTTATTGTAACAAGACTATGAAGAGAGAAAAAGAGGTATTATTTAGTGTTTCTGGTTATCAAATTATGCCTTTTCATGTATTACATCAGCTAATCCTCACAAACTTTGATGCAAGAATATTATTATTATTCTTGTTTTAAAAATGAGTTAACTGAAAGGTTAAGTATAAGAAGGGACTTTTTGTTACATCCACGTGAACCCAAGACTGCCTTAGGGCATAGTTTTTCTACTGATATTCCTTGGTGTCAGTGGGTGGGCTGGTGGAAGAGGTGTCCCGGCACCTCCTGAAGTTGTAAGCAATGTTTCTGTGTATGTGTATATGGGCTTTTCTGTAGAGAGTGTCTATAGGTTTGATCAGGCTCATAAAAGCTTAAAAACAACTTCACAAAACTATTTCCCCTACCAATAAATTTACAAACAAGAGGGGAGTTCAGGGTTGAAAACACTGGGGCTGAAAAAAGAAAGTCCTAATTTTTACAGGGGTTATCAGGCAATTCAACTTCAAGAAAAGATTTCTGCACACATTCCTGCCCTGGCATTGGGTTCTCATACCTCAACCATTTCTATGAACTCAGTGGTTCTCAAAGTGTGGTGCTGGAACCACCATCATCAGTACCATGTGGCAACTTATTAGAAATACAAATTGGGGTTCTATCCCAGGCCTACTGATGGAGATGGAGCCCAGCAATCTGTTTAAACAGTCCTCCAAATTTAGTCTGATGGATACTAAAGTCTGAGAACCCCTGGTTAACAGGAAGATTATGGTTCATCTCTTTGTATCCTTGGGTTGGTTAAGCGGCACTGGGATGCTCTGGATATGCTGGGAGGGATTTTAAAGCTTTCTTTGGGGGCACCTGGGTGGCTCAGTCGTTAAGCGTCTGCCTTCGGCTCAGGTCATGGTCCCAGGGTCCTGGGATCGAGCCCCGCGTCGGGCTCCCTGCTTGGTGGGAAGCCTGCTTCTCCCTCTCCCACTCCCCCTGCTTGTGTTCCCTCTCTCACTGTGCCTCTCTCTGTCAAATAAATAAAAATAAAAAATAAAAAAGAAGTCTTTAATAAAGCTTTCTTTGGTGGAAACGGGGCTTTGTCTCTTTAAGGCTGCAGAACTAAAAGTGATGTTGTTAACTCTTATCAGCCTCTCCTACCCCTAGCCCAGTCCAGAGCAAGAATGCACACTTGTGAGGTTTTGGGTATGAGTGATACCTGTCACCTAATCTGAATGGGTCATTCTGTACCAGCTATCAGTGAATCACTCCAGCATTTCTGTCAATAATGATAACAACACATCACAATGAAATTAATAGCAAAAGAAATAGAAACAAAATAGTATATATTTTATAATATTTATATTATTTTTCATAACTTTCATTATGAGAAATAATGATACTATTAATAATACTTATTGCCAGACACCATCTTACATGCAAAAATATATACAGAACATGTATATTATATAAGAGCCCTATGGATTAGGTATGTAACACCATTTTACAGATAAGGACACATGACTGAGAAAGTTAAGTCAGTTAAGTCCAGGATCACACTGCTTATAAGAGGTGGAGCCTGGACTTGAACTCAGGTTCTTCTGATTTGCAACCATATGCTCATAACCGTTATATGATATTGTTTCTATCCATCATTCATTTTTATTTTTTTTATTTTTTTTAAAGATTATTTATTTATTTATTTATTTGACAGAGAGAGAGATAGCTAGAGCAGGAACACAAGCAGCGGGAGTGGGAGAGGGAGAGGCAGGCTTCCTGCTGAGCAGGGAGCCCGATGTGGGACTCGATCCCAGGACCCCAGGATCATGACCTGAGCCGAAGGCAGACGCTTAACGACTGAGCCACCCAGGCGCCCTCTATCCATCATTCATTTTTTGTTTATTCATTCAACAAACATTTATTGGATGTCTATAAATGCCTAGTCCTACACTGGGTGCTAGAGTTGAATGTGGAGGTAAATGATCCAGAGAGGGATTGGGGCGGGTGTATTATTAAGTATCACGGTACAATGTGATAAGTAATGAAGTGGGGGTGTGAACAAAATGCAAGGGAAACATGCAGTAGGGAGAAGGAAGTTACTCCTGGGCTTTCACTATCAAAGTCCTGTGATATAGTACCTAGCTTCTCTGCCTCTTAAAAACTTAGTCACTTCTTGATCTATGTGTCCAATACCCCAATTTCTTTAGGGAGGCCCCAAAACTGGTATCTTTCTTGCCAGTCTTGGAGTTCTGACAGGTCCAGTGCAATCTAGCTACCTGGGGGAGAAATGAGGTGTCATAGCCCTCTTGTTGCTCAGCAGAGAGGGAGCAGACAAAAATGGCAGCTGCCTGCTTCTCCCTGAGGAAACTACATACTATTAAACAACCAACTGAGGGGCACCTGTGTAGCTCAGTTGATTAAGCATCTGCCTTTGGCTCGGGCCATGATCTCAGGGTCCTGGGATCGAGCCCTGTGTTGTTGGGCTCCCTGCTCAGTGGGAAGTCTGCTTCTTCCTCTCCCTCTGCCCCTCCTCCTGCTTGTGCTCTCTCTCTCTCAAATAAATAAAATCTTTAAAAAAAGAAAAGAAATAAACAACTAATTGGTCAAAAGGAAATTAGAAAATACTTTCAGACAAATATAAATGAAAAGACAATATAGATTAAATGAAAATACAAAACCTATGGAATGCAGTAAAAGAAGTATTCAGAGGTAATTTTATAGTGATAAACACCTACATTAAAAAATATCTCAAATAAACAACCTAATTTTACAGCTTGAGGAGCTAGAAAAAAAGAAGTCAGTCCAAAATTAGCAGAAGGAAGGTACTAATAAAGATTAAAGCAGGGATAAATAGAGACTAGAAAAATTAAAAAAAAAATCAATGACATTGAGTTCATTTTTTTGAAAAGATAAAAATGACAAACCCTTAGCAAGACTAATTAAGATAAAAAGAGAGGACTCAAATACAACAGAAATGAAAGAAGAGACATTACAATTGACATCACAGAACTAAAAAGGAATGAGACTACTAAGAATAATTATATGTCAACAAACTGGACAACCTAGAAAAAATGGATTAATTCCTAGAAACATACAACCTACCAAGACTAAATCATGAAGAAATAGAAAGTTTGAATAAACTTATAACTAGTATGGAGATTTAATCAGCAATCAAGAACCTCACAACAAAGGAAAGCCCAGGACCAGATGGTTTCACATTGTTGCTATCAAATACATAAAGAATTAAAGAAGACACAAAAAATACAGATATCCCATGTTCATGGATTGAAATAATTAGTATTGTTAAAATTTCCATAATACCCAAAGCAATCTACAGATTCAATGCAATCCTTATAAAAATCCAATGGCATTCTTCATAGAAATAGAAAAAAATTCTACAATTCGTATGAAATCACAGAAGACTACAAATAGTCAAATCAATCCTGAGAAAGAAGAATAAAGCTGGAGGAATCACACTTCCTAATTCAAGGTATATCACAAAGCTCTAGTAATAAAAACAGTATGGGGCAGACATAAAGACAGACACAGACCAGTGGGACATAACAGTGAGCCCAGAAATAAATCCAAGCATATATGGCTGACTAATATTCAACAAGGGTGCCAAGCCAATCGGGAAAGAATAGTCTTTGATGGTGCTGGAGAAACTGAAAATCCACAGGCAGAGGAATGAAATTGAACCCATATATTATACCATACACAAAAATAAATTCAAAATGGATCAAAGACTTAAATTTGAGACCTGAAACCACAAAACTCCTAGAAGAAAACATATGAGAAAAGCTTCATGACATTGGTATTAGCAATGACTTGATACCAAAAGCACAGGCAACAAAACCAAAAATAGACAAATAGGATTATGTCAAACTAAAAAGCTTCTAAACAGCAAAGGAAACAAAAGAGTAAAAAGGCAACCTATGGAATGGGAGAAAATATTTGGAAACCATGTATCTGATAAGGAGTTCATATATAAAATATATAAGGAACTCCTACAACTCAATACCAAGAAAACTAATAACCTGATTAAAAAATGGGCAGGGGCACCTGGGTGGCTCAGTCAGTTAAGCGTCTGACTCTTGATTTGGCTCAGGTCATGATCTCAGGGTTGTGGGATAGAGCCCTGAGTCGGGTTCTTTGCTAGGCATGGAGCCTGCTTAAGATTCTCTCTCTCCTTCTCCTCTGTACCTCCCCCCACCACCCCCTGCACACACACTGTCTCTCTCAAAAATAAAATAAAATAAATTTAAAAAAAGAATGGGCAAAGGACTTGAATAGACATTCTTCCAAAGAAGACATACAAATGGCCAATAGGTATGCGAAGAAATGCTCAACGTCACTAATTATCTGGGAAATGTAGATCAAAACCACAATGAGACATCACTTCATATCTGTCAGAATGGCTATTATCAAAAAATAAAAGGCAACATGTGTTGGCAAGGATGGGGAGAAATTGGAATCCTCATACACTGTTAGAGGAGGTTTGAAATGGTGTAGCCTTTATGGAAAACAGTATAGAGTTCTTCCAAAATTAAAAATACACCTATGATATGTCCTAGCAATCTAACTTTTGGATATTTATCCAACGGAACTGAAATCAGGATGTCAAAGAGATATCACTGTTATGTTCATGGCAGCACAATTCACGATAACCAAGATTTGGAAACAACCTAAATGTCATTGACAGAAGAAGAGATAAAGCAAACGTGGCCTATGCATACAATGAAATATTCTTCGCCTTTACAAAGGACACTTTGCAGTATGTGACAACATGGATGAAAGTTGAGGACGCTATGTTAAGTGAAATGAGCCAGGTCACAGAAAGACAAATACTTCATGATTTCACTTATATGAGGTACCTAAAATAGTCAAATTCATAGAATTGAAGAGTGGAATGGTGGTTGCCAGGGGCTTGGGGGACGGGGAAATGGGGAGTTACTAATCAAGTTTCAGTTAAGCAAGATGAATAAGCTCTAGAGATCTGCTTTACAACATTGTACCTATAGTCAACAATAATGTATTGTGCACTTAAAAATTAGCTGAGGGTAGATCTTATGTTAAGTGTTCTTACCATAATAAAATAAAAATGAAAAAAATTTGAGGGAAAAATATGTCATTTAGCCTAAGTAAAATATTTGGATGGATCACACCTTAATTGTGTAAATGGATATTAATGTTGATAAAAAAATCTATCTTGTTATTAAAAATTTCCAACTTACTTCCATAATTTGTTCTAACTGTCATCAATCAGGAAAATTCCTGTGTTCCTAACCCACATTCCTCACACATAAGCCTAAACTATTTTACTCCAATTTTTTGCTCAATTGCAAGGGCAATCAACTGTCACCATTCTTGATGTAATTCATCATGATTTAAAAACCGTTATTGAACTAATCTTTTCTTCCTCATGCTTAAAAACACAGTTCCTTTAAAATATTTACTTATAAGTAGTATGTATTATTTCCCCATCCACAGATGAGTTTTACTCTTTTCCTCTAAATATTTTCCGATTTTTCTTATAAAATATGGTACTTTAAACTGAAGCTAAGTAGCCTGAAATGTTAATGTATATTACGTGCATTGACCTTATTCTGTGATAGCAATACAAAAGCCAATATTCATAGTTTTAAAAAATTATTTAATTCCCCTGCAAACATTTTTAAGGCTGATGTTAACATTTCATCTCACAAATGAGAAAACAGAGACAGAGAAAATGTATAACTTGCCAAAGAGACATGGCTAACTAGGTAAGAACCAGAATTTGGAATTAATACCAGATCTCTTACTAGAACTCTCTGGCTGTTTCCATCACACTGCGATCCTGTGTGAGTGCGGAGCTGCATAGATGTGTTTACCAGTCCCTCTTTAGGAAGATCAATGAGTTTCCCTGACAGGACATATTATTTATAGGCTCTCCACAGCTTAACGAGAAACACTAATAAGTGATCCCAAAACACTGGTGGCCATGATGTTCCACAACCTTTAAAAAGTCAACAGAAGGTACCAAGTCATCAGAAATGAGATCATATGACTCAAAATCAACATACTACATATTTGTAACTAATTTAACCATCACATGCAAACATTATATTCACAGCTAAAGATAGTACCAGTAATTTAAGGCAATGGCACTTAAGAAGTTAATATGCAGAGAGGCAAAATGTCTTGATCAAAAGAAGCATATGCCTCTCCTTTTACCTTCCCTGGCATGGGCTTTGATGTCTTGCTTAGTGACTGGCCAGCTGGCTGCTAGCTTGATAAATAGAGAACCTTTGCACATCTCACAGGCCTTTGTGATTAGGGTCTGGCATCCTTAAGGAGACATTCCACAGAGAGACATGCCAGAAGGAGGGGGTAAGGAAGATGGGGGAAGGAAGATTTGCTAGCTAGTGAGGACTAGGGGTGGTGAGGGAGACTGGCCAGGAAGCGTGTTGCTCCCCACAAAGCAACGTTGAGCAGAGTGTAGCAATGGGCTTTTCACTTCAAGGAGCTCAGCACGAATATTCACATTAAAGCCTAGTCACAGAATTGTCCTACCTCATCAGCCAAAATTAAATTTCCTTTGCTCCCTGCAATTCACGTACCCTTTAATTTCTCCTGGTATCACACTGCATCTGAGATCCTCTCTGACTAGTTTTGACCTAACTTGAAGTCAGTATACCCTGGCTGTCTTAGACAGTCTTCAGTAAACACAGGGAGAGGAATGTTCTCCATTCAGGATTGGCCTTGGTTGATGCTAGAATGGATTTATTGTTGCTTGTCAAAAATTGCTAAAATAAGTTTGCCATTTGAAGAACTAAAATTATTGTTCAGAAGGGACTGAAAGAGATTGCTATAAATTGCTTTGGGTAAGACAAAGACAATATGGCAGTCCTACAAAGAGTCACATAATTTTCAGGGCATCACAAATTACTTCTTGACAGAACTCTTTTATTCTGCTTCCTCTTCCCCCAAGTAGGCTAATGAACTGTTTGATGGTGAGCACGTCACGACCATAACAGGATGACTCAAAAGGGATTGAACATTTTAATAAATCTATTACTCAGTTATCAGATTATACATAATAAACATGTGGTCAAAACCAATTTTAGTGGGCTCTCTCACAGTTATCTCCATAATCTTACAAATGGTCAGTCTATGCTAACAGCACACATTCTATAATTCATTTTATTCCTTTTGTAGCACATTACCATCAGCGGTTGAAGGGCTGGTTGTGACGCAGCCTTTCATTTCCTCAAGGCTGCCAAGCAAGAGGTGATACAAACATGAAGTTCGCAATGTACTCTCACATGAGACATGTGAGAGGCAACCCTTTTGAAAGTTTAATTTCCTTTTAAGTCACCCTGCACGCTTTGATTTTAGAAAGTTACTTGAAGAAGTCTCCCACGTTATCCTGATTAATAAGACACTGAATTAATAAGAACTGAAAGGAGGATGGATGAAAGTACAGCTGGAGATCTGCATCTGTGAAAGTGTGTCCATAAGACAGCCTGAAAACGGGCTGGATGAACTTGGGTGAAGATGTGGAAGGCCTGCTCTTGGGTCCTCAGGTGACCCAGACTAGGAGGGGAAGCTAGAATGACAGATGAGGCCCTCAGCATGAAAATTTATCATCCTAAACTCTAGCACTGGACTGAACCCCCAGGATTACATTTAAGCACAGTGCATACAAACTGCTTAAGTTCAAGATGAGGGAGACTTGACTTGTTGGCAGTTCATGTAATCTGGGGATTTTAATTGACCACAGAATTTTATACATACCAACATCTTGATGTAAAAGCAACACCCATTCTCTTTCCCCTCTACCCTGACAAATCCCCCAAGAATTCATCTCTGTACAGTCTTTGGCTGCATTAAGAAAGGCGTGTATTCAGATCAAAGGAAGGGCTGAGACTACTGTACTCTGAGTTGACTGACAACTGTAGTATTATGTCCAGTTTTGACACTGACATTGACCAATCTGATGCAACTATAGTGGAAGAGATAGACCATACAGAGGACTGGAAACCACATCATTTGAAGGGGAGTTGAGGAACTGTGGATATATTTTGTAGAAGGAAAGACTCAAAGGCTCACCTATCCATACATTTGAAGAAGTATAGTACAATAGTTACAAATATGGACTCTGGTGTCAGATGGCCTGGCTCAGTCGTCCGCAGGATCTAGTAGGAGATGGGCACCAAACTCTGATGTTCTTTGGGAAGAGTCCTTCAAAGCCTCTCAAAGGAGAGGACGGTGCCATGTCATATTCATGTTTTAGGTACAACAGGCCTGACACATCACTGGTGTTTAATAAATGTCTTATCGCTCCTTTATAAGGACACAGTACATGAAGAACTAAGGTCTCAGAAGCAAATTACAAAGGTGGTGCTCAAGCACCTGGTAGCCGCTGGAAGGCGAATAAGAGCAGCTCATCAGTGCCTTCCCCATAGCTGGCAATGGTCGTCATGAAAATGATGTGGTGAGCTGAAATCAGAGTTGCCTCCTGGCAACTGAACAAGGGGGCAGCTTGAGTGAATGTAAACTGCCTTTTATTTTTTTTTCAGAAGAAATTTGCATTTTCTACATTGTTAGTTTCTGTGGGTCCAAGTCAATGAGGAGCAGAGTCAGCTCAGTCTGTATCTTTCATTTCCTCTAATGTTGGCTCCCTTTTGTTGTTTTGTTCACAAACTTTGACAAAAGCATTTTTTGCCCTGATGTCACATTATCATGCGGTTTTGTCCTCCAATGAAAATACCCGCTATTAAAGCTTAATTAAAAAATACAGTTGTTTCCACTTGACAGCTATCAGAAGAATCTATTACTGTGTTTGTTTTCTCTTTATGTGAGATAATTTGGGGAAATGCTAGCTCCTCACTCCACAGAAGGTCACCAACTAAAATGAGATGGTTTAATTGATAAGCATTCTTTAAGGAATGTAGAGTATTCCCAAGATCCTATCCTTGCAGGGCTCTCGGCTTTGGAATGAAATCAAAGTCTTGTTAAAAGCTCAGCATCTAAATGTAGCCATTCAGAAAATAGCCATGAAAATTCCTTTTATCCCCCTGAGCTAGCTGTTCTTTAAAGTGTTGTGAAATGTAAAATAATTTTAAACGTCTTACCCACTTAGTTCAAATTATAAAACACATACAATGTCAAAATGGGTTAGGGTTTAAGCATAACAATTATCACTTGATTATTTCGTATATATATACACACACACACACACACACCCTCTCCTTAAATATCTCTCTATAAATATTTACATGGGTAGATAACACCTTCCAAGAGTCAACTGTATCACTGAGTATTATCATACAGAATGCAGGGATATATTAATATATTTCCTTGGGAACTCAGTAAGTGAGATTTTTCTGTTTTGGTGTGCTCCGTTTATTCCTTGCCTCAATAGTCACTGACCCCAAGGGAAACTAACAAACCAGGTTTCCAAAACAAAATTCTAAAGGTTGGGAAGTTAGGACAAGGACACACTGAGATGCTTTGATATGGAGGTAGGCATATGATCAAGAAGAAGTCTTTGAACCAAGTTTATTTCATGAGATTCTACTTCTGGGCTGCTTATATAAATGAAACTTTCCCATGCCCATCGAGTCCTGCTTATGTAATATGTTTGTTTGACATGCCCCCTCAGTTACATCATTTAAGAGGAGTCTAGTGACTTAGTACATGCTTCAAACACTCTGGCCCAGTTCCCCTCTGCAGCCTCCACTCCCTCCTCTCCCCTCTGGCTCACCATACACCAGCTATCCTCATTCTTTGTCTTCTCCCTGGTTCCCCGAGCCTCTGTCAGCTTCAGGGCGGTCACTCATCCTCTTCTCTCTGACTAAAGATCTGTCTGGTCTCCACTCATCCTCTTCATCTTGGCCTGGCTAATCCTCACCCTCGAGCCTCAGCTTCAACATCATTTTTGAAGGAAGGCCTTTTCTATGTCCTTGCCCTGCCCTGCCCTGCCATCAGTCTAGAGTAGGATCCCGGTTTATAAATACCCACAGCGTGGTAGTCTGTCTTTCCATGGCTCTCCTCTCATCATGACTGTCACAGTCCAGGGCCTCATGCGGTGGCTCGTTTATTGTGTGGCTCCTCTCGTTGACTGTAAACCCCGGTAAGGCAGGGACAGTGTTGACACTCAGGGAGGCAAGGCCCCGGACATTGTAGATGTGCCGTGAATGCTTTTAGAATGAACGCACAGAAGGAACCCACGGAGAACCTAAAGCTACTGGTACCACAATTCCATCCACTTGGGTGGTGCCTGACTGGAAACTTTTGGCTTACATTTTATTTAAGAAAGTGTCTGAATTCTTGCCCCCTTCTCTCTGCCCTCCCCCATGCCTTCCTTCTCCCCAACACACATGCTCCAGGGAGTCTGTGAAAACTGCCAATGAAAGATACTGCTTTTACCACAGAATCTTGTCACATATCCGGGAATTTTATAGATAATACATACTTGTAGTTTTACCCCAGCGGTTCCCAGAAAGGAGAGTTGTTCTTAATGAAACTTTAATGCTCTTGCCCTTCCCATTACCGGATGATTGGTAAGACTAATGATCGAGTAAGAGAGAATTAGAAAAATAAATGGCCATAAATTAAATCCTACTATAATCTAATTCTACTGAGATTCTTCTTTCCAAAATACAAACAGTTCTATATACGTTCTCCACTTGAACCCAAAGGTGCATTTTTCATTCAGCTTAGTGCACACCTTAGGGAAGGATATAGCTTTAAATCATGAAACGAACACATTTCCACGTTTCTTCTGATAAACTAAGTGCATTTGGCACCGCCCTCTGACTCTCTACAGAATTTATAAAATGAAGAAAATACTAAAAATCAAAAGAAAAAGAAAAACATTTGTATTTCAAAAAAGGCCAACTTTTACAAATATTACCTTAGGAGAAAATAAAATATGTTTGACTTAATGCTGTCTGTAGTAAAATGACCATAGGGACAGGTCTAAATGGTTTATTAAGTAAGAAAAATTGTACATATGAAAAATTGTTCTCTCCTAGAATATTTCTAACCCACACATGTAATTTATATCACGGCAAAATTCAACACAAAAGGTCTATTGTTTTTGGCAAAATAACTTGCAAACATGCTTAATTAGGATGCAAACTGAAAGCACAGCTTAATACTGTTGACAGCCATGAGCTTCAGACAGTGATTTCTACTACTATTATTATTATTTCACTTATGGAAACATTTGAAAAGCAGTAAATATGGAATTAGAGGACAAGGTTATTAAAGAGATGTAACATTTGAATCTTATGATTCTCATTTCTGTGTCAGCATCACAAATAATAGGCTTCCAACAGCCCCACCTTGTAACAGGAATGAAAGAAATTATTTTTGCAACGAAAGCTTACTCCCATGGATATTTGAAAAAGATGTCAGCATTTAAGTTAATCAATACCTGCTTCCAGTGGGCTTTACTTTGAGAAGTGATGCCTCTTTCTGGGGAGAAGGGATAATTCTTTATACTGACATTCCTTTCCATTCACTGCAAGATGTAAATGAATGCCTCCATTAAATCGATTCCATGGTCAGTTAACATCCAAAGCAGTCTTTGCTCTATTGTAGCCCTGCATTCACCATAGGAACAGCCAGAGCCTAAAAATAAATCTGAAAGAATCTAACCCAGGGCACCATTTTCAAATGGCTAATGCCTGCTTCTTCCAGGGCCATGACTTCTCGTTCTTGGTTTCTATAAATTATAGACTAAGAGTATGGAAAGGGAGTGCCAGGTTACAGGACTGAAGGAGAGAGAAGAGGAATTTGGTCATATTATCTGGATATTCTAGCTATTTCATGTATTTAAATTTCAGTAATCATTTTTAAGCGGTCATTTATGTGTGACAAAACACAAGGGTTAAAGCACTGCATGGTGTAGTGGAAAGAGTCCTGGCCTCTGGTTCACTCCCTTCCCCTTGCTGTCTAACCTCAGATAAATTATTTCAGTAACTTTCAGCATTGGGCCATAACTTCTCATTTGGTTTTCTTATCTGAAAATTACAGTTATCGTGATGGGGATCAGGCAAAACTGTGGAGTCTACAAAAATGGTTTTAATAGTATCACATGGCACAGAAGTTCAGGATATTTCTGTGATCACTTGAAAAATATATCTAATGGAGAGATCACCAATCTGAAGAGTTAAAAACTTTAGGGGTGGATGTCTGACCTGAGTTCTCCAGGCTTACCATTTAAAGTTCTTATTTTACCTCTATAGATAGCCTCAGAGTTGTATAAAATGTGAAAAAGTTAACTAGGTATTCTATTTTATGAGACTCTATTAAACTTTTCACTGATTTATTTCCTATTATAAAATTAATACATCCTTATTGCAGGAGCTTCCAACAGCTCAGAATGGTATAAAGAAAAAGGACTTTCCCTCCACTGCTGTTTGTTTTGTTTCTCTCTCTCTTTCTCTCTCACTCTCTCACTTATTCATACACACACACACACACACACACACGATTCCCCATTTCCCCCTCCAGAGATAATCATTATGAAGTTTCTTTTAAAAGAAAATCTTTGAAAATGGAAAACATTGCAAGACCACTTATGGATTAAAAAAATACATTAAAGAGAAAATCTAAAATTATTTCATGCCAGTCAGGACTGGGGAAATCTCGAATTCCCTTGGAACAACAGAATGACCAATTGCTGGGTGAGGGAACTGAAACAATAACCTGTAAACAAATCGTCCAAAGTATACGGCTAGAGACAGCCCACGGCGAAGATGGAATAAAGCCTTCAAGGAACACCACCTCCTCCTCATGGTTAACAACTTGATGACGTTCTTCAACATGTTTTAATGATTATCATACCTTCCCCTTCACAAAGGATTGATTTATTATGGTTTAGATTTAAAAAATACTGGTTTCCCAGTTTTGAATCAGGCTTAGATTACAGAACACATAAAATCAATGACTTTGTTCTAGGCAAGAAAAAACACAGTGTTCATTTAAGTGCAAAAGGAACAGTCCTGGGGAAAAATTCTTCATGCTGTTCTATGTGCTCGCTGTTTCCACCACCTGCCTCCCCCTCTCACTCCTCCTCTCATCACTGTCATCAGCACCAGCACACCTAACACTTCCATGGCACCTTAAAATTCACAAACAACTTCCCATATTATTTCTGTCAGTCCTCAAAATAATGTTGTTGGGTAGCTTTTCAATATACAATAAAAAAAGCTGAAGCTCAGAGCAGTGAAGTGATTGGCCCAAGATCTTTCACCTAGTAAAGGGACACTCGCCCAGGTTTATGATGACTTTTTTTTTTTTAAATACTTTATTTATTTATTTGAGAGAGAGAGAGAGTGAGTGAATGAGCAGGAAGGAGAGGCAGAGGGAGAGGGACAAGCAGACTCCCCTCTGAGCAGGGAGCCCAACATAGGGCTTGATCCCAGGACCCTGAAATCATGACCCCAGCCGAAGGCAGACACTTAACTGATTGAGCCACCCAGGCGCCTGGGTTGTGATGACTTCTAAGTGTGTATCTCAACTCAGATCTTTCCTCTAAAGCTCCAGCACCCACATCCAATCTCCGACTCATCTGCATTTTAGTTCCAAGTGCAGTTAAATTCAGTTTCCAGGCTGAGCCCATAATATTCTCCCATAAACTTGTTTCTCTTTCAACGGTTTTCTTTTTCAGTAAATGGCACCATCACCCTTCTGGTTGCTCAAGCCAAGAACCTAGGCAGCATTTCTATCCACAACCCTTTTTCTCAACATGCCTATGTATGCTCCATCACCACATCCTGTACATTTTGCCTTCTAAGATTTCTCAAATTTGTCCACTTCTCCTTGTCTCCACCATGAACAACATAGTCTGAGGCCCTAGCATCTCACTTTGAAATCATTTCCATGTTATATCCTGCCCTTGCCTCACAACCTCCCCTCCGTGCATTCTCCACTTGGCAGCCAGACTGATCAGGTAATTCCTCTGCTTAAAATCTTTTGTTGGCTTCCTAGCGCTCTTCAGATAAAGATAAGAATCCTTAGTGTGGCCTATAAGAGCTGGTATGATCTGACCCTGTCAACTGGCAAGATCAATGAGTGGTTTCCATAGTTTCAGGATATCATGATGTATTTAAAAAATAAGTGAATAGTTAAGCTTCTGTGTTTATATAATGCATAACATTTAATGACTTAAGTGCACTGATTAATTGTAGAATGAAGTTTACACTTGTAGATTTTTTTAAAGCATTATTAACATATGACCATATGTAGATCTTTGTGACTTCTTTCTTAAATAGAACAAATTCATTTTATAATATGATAGGAATTAAAATACATGCCCAAATATATGTAATAAAATATATAATAATTTATATAATTTATTTCATTGTGTGTATGTGATTTCTATCTGTCTCAAGACTAGGTAGCCGAAGAGATGGAGGCAGCGGCTCTTCTCCCATGTTGTATGGAGTACTCATCTCAGAGTCTAAAAAAACAGGGTCAACTTCATGCATTTGTGACTTGCACAGTTACCCAGGGCCTGCACTTAGAAGAGCTCGGTTTATTGCCTTACTATTTGGTCTTGAAATTCTTAATAATTTTTGAACAAGGGTCCTACATTTTCATTTTGTCCTGGGTACCACAAATTGTTTAGCCCATTCCTGCTAAAAAGAATCTCAATGTATTAAGAGTCAAACTCTCTCATGTCATTCAGCCCAAAGTATCTATTGCATTTGATTTCTGTGATTTCTTGACACGAAGGAGGGCTCTGAGGACCACTGGAGCCAGAACTGACAGTCAGTGAGGGAAGGGTGTCTATATACTGTGGTCAATCACAGATTTCAGGCCAACCAAACAAGCTTCTACTCAATAACTGAGATTTCCAAATACAGTGAAATGTGTTTAACAACTTTGGCTAGTGGATGAGGCCAAACCAACAGATGGTTAATGTGGAATATCCCTTGGCTTCAGCTGCTACTTAAGATAAGTCCTGACCCAGAATATGGGGGGATCGCTGGGCAAAGGTAGGTATAATCAACTTTACTGAAGAGTCTGGTGGTAGCTGTATTAGAAATCTTTTTATGGTTTATAAAAATCCATCAATAGTTTTGTACTAAGCAAAATAAAAAACTGAACCCCTGTGGGAAATTGTCTGCATGTGCAAAATGTGTCACCAGTCGGTGCTTTCAGGATCGCAATTTTCAATGCAAGCAAGCAATATGATGGTGGGGGGAAAGTGTGCTGTTATAGATGAAAAGAGGCTGGGTTTAAAGCACATCATGTGCTACTTTTATCTTGCAGAAGTTGAAAGGCTGTTAACATCTGTAAATTACCATTAAAATATATTTATAATTATTACTACTTTGCATGAAAAGTGATGATCCTTAAAGAGTTGGTTACCCCTTACCCTAGGTAACTTAGGTGAATTTAAAAATTAATATCTAGGTAAAATTTAAATTTTAGGCTGATAATTTCCCCCCAGAGCTCAAAATTTATTTAGGATATGAAAATTTCAACTTTCTTGGGAAAGTTGTTTCTGAGGTTAAAAAAAGTAAGTGATAACACAGTTTCTAGAAGCTTCTGTTAGTGATAAATGGGAAGCATTCAGGTGTCACGGTGCATATTTCAAGGAAATGAATTTTGGTGTCAGAATTGGGTTCAAGTCTCTGCTCTTAACTACTTAACAATTTACTTGATCTTTCTAAGCCTCAGTTTCCAATTCCTAAATAGGGGTAATGACACCCCATGAATAAGGCTAATGGGGGGATCAGATTCGATATGAGTGTTCAGTGCAGTGACTAGCACATGATGATTACTCTACAGATGTAGCTATCATCACTGATGAGATTTTTCCTCCAGGATTATAATCTATTAAATAGTTACCTTATTGACAGGAATAATGTTTTTGACATTGTAGTAGAAGCCAAAATAAACCATGTTGAAAACCCCGTGACGTCCCAAAGTTGCTGTAAATCCTTTGTTGAGGCCCTGGAGTCCCAAGCCTTCCTTCTTAATGATATGTCTTGCATAACTCATCGTGGATGGTTGCTGCAGGAGAGAGAAGCAAAGCCAGAGAGATCATCTTTGAGACCGTGAAATAGAGTAAATTACCATTTTAGCTTCCCTTCAAGCCAGAATTATTAGGGACTTTTTTTTCCCCCCAACATGAATAATCATGCCTAGATCCATACTTTTAAAATTAGGAAGCCCCAAAAGTAAACAAAATTGCATGCATGCAGGTCTTCAAGGGAAGATTGCTGTTAAAAAAAAACAAAAACCACACCTTTGGTGGAATTAGTGAAACTAATGTCATGTAATACCTATTATTACTACCTACATGTAAATAGCTGTATCCAATTCTGGATTACCCAAGTAATGGAGGGGATTAGCCATACAGGTAAACTGGTAATCCATAACTGCATAATCCAAAAGGAATTTACATTTGGTTCCTGAATCCAGCATAGCTACTTTTCTAATTATGTTTTTCTGAAGTGAATGTTACAAGTAGTCTTGATTTCACTGCCTCAAGAGTTAAACTGGCACTAGGTTAGAAATTGGGTGTGGATAAATAAAATCTTAAAAAAAAAAAAAGACACCTGGGTGACTCAGTCGGTTAAGCATCTGCCTTTCAACTCAGGTCATGATCCCAGGGTTCTGGGATCGAGCCCCACGTCGGGCTCCCTGCTCAGTGGAAAGCCTGCTTCTCCTCTCCCTCTGCCTGCCTCTCTGCCTACTTGTGCTCTCTCTCTGTCAAATAAATAAAATCCTTAAAAAAAAAAAAAAGAAATCGGGTGTGGATAGTTGTCTGTAGACTTCCTCAAGAGGGTGTACAATTAATGTGTGTATCACTCGTTGTGATAAATGACAAATCAGTGGCACTGGGAGTCGTGGGTTACTTTAAAAAAATTTTTTTAAAAGATTTTATTTACTTATTTGAGAGAGAGAATGAGATAGAGAGAGCATGAGAGTGGGGAGGGTCAGGGGGAGAAGCAGACTCCCCGCCGAGCAGGGAGCCCGATGCGGGACTCGATCCAGGGACTCCAGGATCATGACCTGAGCCGAAGGCAGTCGCTTAACCAACTGAGCCACCCAGGCGTCCCGTGGGTTACCTTTAATTTACTTCTTTCCAGCCCTCCAGTTGACGACCCAAACTTGAAATACCCTGACTGCTGGACTCCAGTCTATCGCTACTTTTGGAACATGCTACAGAGCTTACTAGAGTTTACAAGAACAACAATTCACGTGGGCTTCAATAAAAAGCTGAATGATTGCGTCCTTTCGGAGATACAGTACAAGGGATATCTCTACTTGTTAAATTTTGACTGAATAGGAAATAAGGGAAAATGCTCAGTATTTAAATTTTTTTTTTTCCCATGAGGCAAGCACTGACGTGGCATTTGTTTGATTTTTCCCTGGAGCAGGTTGCTGGAGTGGTCTGCAGTCTGATGTGCTTTCTGACTAAAAGTGTTTTCTTATCACGTGCAATTAAGGTTGTATCAGCAGAACAGAGAACAAATCCAATCAAGCCTTTTCATCCAACTTGTATTTATAGCTATGTAATTAACATGATACATTTAAATGACCTTGTTTATATAGTAAATCCTATAGTTTTTGCTGATAAATGTTTTAAAAACTCTTAACTACAATACTACACTCAACTTCATCTTTTCACTTAAGAAGATTAATTACAATACATTGCATTAAGCTTTTAAGGAAACCTTTTTTTGTAACAGAAAAAAAACACATGAGAATATATCTTAAAATAATAAAAAAACATTTCATATAGGAAAACCAAAAATTCTCAGAAGGTTAAAGTTCACTCTCTGCTCTACAAAATGGGGCTTTTTTTGTTTGTGTTCTGGCACATTGACTATCAACACAAATTATTTTGGTTTTCAAAATAGACTTGAGGATAAGTTGAGCAGAAGTTCATTTCTGTTGGAAAGACTCTGGAAGTGCTGAGCAAACTGCCTAGGCTCTGCTCCCCTGCTCGGAGGAAGGCAGCCAGAGGGCAGATTTTGAACTCAAGTGCCTGGGTGAGCTTGAACTCTAGTTATGAGTCATTAAGTAAAATCAGAGAGTAGCACAGTAGTTAGAAATAGCTGGTTGTCTTTCTCTGCTTGATTTATTTCACTTAGCATCATCCCCTCCAGTTCCATCCATGTTGATGCAAATGGTGGGTATTCATCCTTTCTGATGGCTGAGTAATAGTCCATTGTATATATGACCACATCTTCTTTATATGTGGAACATAAGGAATAGCGTGGAGGACCACAGGGGAAGGGAGGGAAAATGGAATGGGAAGAAATCAGAGAGGGAGAAAAACCATGAGAGACTCTGGACTCTGGGAAACAAACTGAGGGTTACAGAAGGGAGGGGGGTGGGGGGATGGGGGGATGAGGTAGCTGGATGACCGGTATTAAGGAGGGCAATGTTTTGTGATGAGTACTGGGTGCCATACACAACTAATGAATCGTTGAACACTAAAAAAAAAAAAAAAAAAAATAGGGGGTTGGAGCCAGACTGCTCCAGGTTTGAGTCTCAGCAATCCCACCTGCTAGCCTGGGAAAGGATTTTATCCACTCTGATTTATCCCCACTTTACTTATATGTAAAATAAGAATAATAAGAGAAAAAGAGAATCTTCCTTGTAGGATTGCTGTGATGGTAACTAAGTCAATGGATTTTTGTCCTCTGTAAGCATTCACTACATATTAGCTGATAATAATAACGGCAATAGTGCTGATAATAATAAAAATAGTTCAAATAATAAAATAACAGGTAATTTCTTTGTTAGCTGAAGGCAATGGCATTAAAAAGGGCAGAGGCTGATTTGAGGGACACGAAGGGCATGTATAACTAGCCTCTTCCTTTTCATTCCCCTGTCTGTCCTTTCCTTTTCCCAGAGCTCTGGACCCTTGTGTCCACCAGAAATGCATCACGCAAGACAAAAAGGTCTACTTAGTCTGAGGCCTAATCAAATCCAGTCTCTGGGCTAGAGAGCTCCTCCAGGGAGCTTCCTCACCCCAGGGCCTTTCTTCTCTAGAGCAGTAGATCCTGTAAAATGGCCTCTTCCCTATCCCTTAGAATTAACATCCTCGGTAAGAATTCTCCACTGGGTGTCTGTGGGCTCTAGAAGCAAGGCCGCATGGGAGCAAAGTTTGGGAACAAAAAAGTCACCAATTGGGCCTCCACCTCACACAGCTTATAGCCTGGAGAGCACAACTGTGTGTGTTACCAGGTACCTGGAACACAGTGAGTGCTCATCAATGTGAGCCATTATCACATCTGTCTGGCAGTTTACACATATCACGTGATTTATCCTCTCAACAAGGGTGTGAGATTTCCATTTGATGGATGGGGAAACTAAGGTTGTGTTACTTGCTCAAGATCACAGAGGTAGTGCCCAAGCTCAAACTGAGGCCTCTCCCGCTCCAAGTCCATACTTTTATCCTCTGCATGGGTTTGACATTGTAACATATCTGATTGCTTTTCTCAATCCTGTAAGGTGGGCAGCAGGCATATTTTCCTTATTTTGCAGGTGAGAAAACCAAGGACTGTTAAGTAGCAGGCCTAAAGTAAAAATGCTGGTAAATAGCTTAAGCAGGATTCTGCATCCGGTGTGGTTCTCATTCTGTGGGCTTATTCTTGTTCTACATATGTGGTAAGAGTTTCAGAGTTTAATAATCCAACTGATACAGGTAACAGATACATCATAACCCAAATATATTTTTCTTGGGGCCTTGTGATAGAGAAAAACCTGAGTTCTTCTCTAATTCCCCATAAAGAGAAGTGTGCTTTTTGCTTCATTCAGCAACATTGTGTCACACACATGTAAGCAAATATTTAATTAGAAAGGCAAAACATGACTTCCACTGAGATGCTTAAATAGGAAAATACAGAACCATTTTGACTAGATCTCTGTAAACACAAGGAATTTTACTAAACTTATTTGATTACTGGGCTTCCATTTCAAAACAAAAATGGTGACTGATTAGCATCATCAGCCAAATGATTCCAATACTATCCAACCCAGCAGGTCACCTACCAGTTCAGTTTCCTTCCAACATTTAGATTCACTGCAATTTTCATATCTGGTTACCAGTTGTGGGCCAAATTGCATGATAAAACTTTCCTAGATGTACTCTTCATCGACTGCACCAGAATGCAAGTGGGGGAGCATAAATGGATTGGAATGTAGCTTATACTGTAATATCACACTGCTCTCCACACTGGTTTATCGAAATGCTCAGTTCACTGGTACCTGCCAGAGTATTTCCATTTGACGTAACTCAAAGTCTTTAGGTTTCATTTTAGCTATGGCCCACTGCTACTTCTGGGAACTCTCTGTTCTTTCATGCATTCATTTCTTCAACAAATACCTGTTGTGTGCCTAGTAGGTGCCACGTGCTGTGCTAAATGTCTCATGCAGGACTTTGCTCATATTCTAGAAATTTAAATACTTTTGCTTTGGTTTTTATTCGGGGAGATAGGCCGATAATTTTTAGATCCACCCATGAGAATCTTCCACAATGGTTATGAAATACGGAATCAAATTTCTGTTTTAAAAGTCCTTAAGAGGCTTAATTAAAGAGAAGATTCTTTGCGCCACTCCAGGGCGCTGATTCCTTACTCACGGAGAGTCCAGGATTACCAACAAATCACGGAGATGACTTACGGCAGCCTGAGCTATTTTGTTTGGAGTTCTTCCATCCAACTACTGACCATAGCTGGCTCTGATTAGCTTGTGAGACCACAGACTGAGGTGTAGGCAGCAGGCATTGTTCTCTGAGTAAATAGCTATCAGAGTATGGCCAATAGGTAGAGACACGGGGTGTGTGTGTCCATGAATTTCCTCCATCCCCGAAGCCAGAGAAGAGCTCTAGGCACACCATGTCAAAAGGCAGCACACTCCACATGCGTTCCTTTACTTGCTTCCCAGGGCAAGGTGAATTCTGTCATGTTTTAGAGCCAATGGACGAGGGTGTTGCATAGAATTTCATCACATGGCTGGAAAGCAAACCGGATGAGACCTTTGCACAATGGAGTGAGTGTCCATATCTGGGCCTTCAGAAAAATACTGCTTTGTTAAAAAAGAGGAGATCCAGTTGCTGCATTTAGGCAGGAAAATACCCTGGTTCCTCAGGAGATAGAAGATCACTTATGTTTTTCATTACTCAAATAAATTCTTGCAGCATTTTCATAAATTTGGGGGAAAAAAAAGAAAAAAGAAAAAAACCCCTTCCTTTTATTTGAGAACAAAATGTAAGTGAAAGAAGAGGAATTGGGCTCAAAAATCCCACAGTTACACTTTGCTTTCGCTGAGATATTTCACTAATTCATCATTATAGCTTATTCTAAAAGGGCAAGATTATGGACAAAAAGACACGCCAAATACAATTATGCTCTATCTGGAGTTTATGTTTGATGAACGGGTCTATTTTTTAAACAACCTGTGAGTGGATGGTAATTTGCCATAAACGAACCTTCCCAGACGCTGCGCCACACAGCTCCTCTACCCCAAGTTTCGGCGGGGTCAGCGTCCCCGGAGGAACGCGCGGGCCTTGCGGGTGATGAGGCGCCGAGGTGCCTCGCCCTGCCCCCGCCGGCCGCGCAGGAGGCAAGAAGGGGCCCGCGCGGCGGTGACCGCTCGGAAACACCTGGCAGCGCGGAGGGAGCCTTTGCTTTTTCCTGGTTCCAGAAACACTCCTGACTTTCCCTTAAGTTTCACGATCACCCACATTTCTCGATCCCAATAAAAGCAGTGCGGTTGCCTAGAAAGAGAACTCGATGTTAACGTTCGGTTCCTAAGAGCTGCCACTTTCATTAGGCGTTATTTTCCCTATCTATAAAACCGGGAGAAAGCCACCTACCATACGGGGTGGCGGGGGTGGGGGGGGGCGGAACTTGAAATACCAAGTATGTGTGGGCATTGGAAAAAGTGGAAGGATGCATAAGCAGTTACCAAGGCACTGGGGTGAGAGGGGAGTGTTGGTGAAAATCAACTGTTTTTTCTTTATATAGCTTTGTATTGCTTGATTTGTGTGTGTGGGGGGGAAACACTGTAATACTTTTACTATTTGAAAAATTGTATAAATTGAGAAAATCAAATAAAGGAAAAAACATGTAAGGCATCTTACACAGTATCTGGCATATAGTAGATGTTCTGTAAATGGTAGCTATTATCATTACTTCAAAGTCTCCATCTGCAAGCAAAACTCTAGAATTCCTGGCACAGCTGAATGGAAGACTGAAGTCTATTTCTGTAAATGATAATAGAGACACAACTTGGCTGCTGCCTTAGCTATTGTTGAAAGATAACTATAGGAATGCATTCATAGACATAATTCACTTTTCTGCCCACAAGCATCATAGACTGGAAAGCCATAATTTAGGTACTGAACAGTTTCCAGGCAGTGTTTCACATGGCAATGCAGGAAAAATCTGAACTTAACTCAGTACCTCAACACAAACGTTGACATGCCCTTGAAGCTAGCTTCTCACACTATCCGTAAACAGAGCCACACGCTCGCTCTCTAACTCAACTTCCCTCTTTCTTGAAAGAGATTCATCACAAAATGCGGTCCTTCTATTTACTTTATGTTGACTCCACATACTATAAGTTTAAACATTTGTCAATTGCCTATGGAGAAAATAATCACTAAGCTTGGTGATCTCATATATGATCTAATTGATCTCTATTAGATTACCAAGCTCCCAGAAGAAAGTGTGTAGAATTATATCTAGTGGTGTTTATCCAAAACCAGAATCAAACCCTGAATTAATTTTTAAAAAAATCCCTATCTTCAAAGAGTCTACCATCAATGACACATTTGCTATCTGTTCATTGCACCTTAAAATTTCAATCAAATCATAAAGGTAGAAGACTAATTATTCTTTTCTTGGGTTGAACATCTTTAAAGACTAAATAGAGGGGAACAGGCTTTTGCAATTCACTTAAGCCTTAGTTTCATATTTGGGGGTGAGAATGATTATGTTCATATGTAATGTAGATAAAAATGAGTAGAAGGAAAACCTGTCCCCCATCCACACATCAGAGACAAATCCTATAGACCTCAAGGGAAGGAAAACATAACCCATTAGCCAAATAATAACTTTGAAGTAGATTTCAAAGTGGAGAGAAAAACTGGGAAACAATTCATCCAAGATTTTGCTCCTGGGAGGAAATTCACATTTTCCAGGCTTGCAGAGAGCATGCCAGCCAAGCACCAGTTGGCTTAGCACAAGTGATAGGGGACTTCTAGGTCTTATAAATATATAGATTAAAAAACGATGCACCCAGTTAGAGGGGAGAAAGGTCCTATAAGGACAACAAGCTATAAAGTCACACTTTCAGAAGATTGGATATGGAATCATCTCCAGTAGAAAAATCCTCGGGCAAGCCTAGTCCTAAGCCAAAGAGACTACAAACCAGAACAACACTTTGCTCGGGTTTAGTTTGAAGGACGGGGGGAGATTTGGGTCTAGCCCGATTTTATTTGAACATGTTTTTATACCCACTGAACCAAACCAGAGCATGACAAAGCTGTGATTACTTTGCTCCCCACAGAAGGTCAAGCATATTTAAATTAGAGACCGGTTTTCTTTATTCACTGTGAATTTTAAGATGCTGGCCAAGATTCTGGTATTGGAACTGGAGGAAGTGTGGCAAGGATTATAGTCTTTGACTGATATGCTGGTAATTTAAAAAGTAGAGGCAAGACAAGCACACCTACTGAAATCCTTGACACAGAAGCTGGAAAGGGGATGAGGGAAGTATCAGGAACCAAAGGAACCACAGTTTCTTTGTATTTTTAGAAGAGTTTATGGCTAAACTGAGCAGGAAAGCATATTTTATGGGGAACATAGTTCTGACTGGCTAGAGAATCAAGCCTAGATCACAGAGGGGAGAACCCTTGCAGCCGGAGCCAGCAAGTCACCTGCCGTTCCTGGAAATCCGCATGGGAAAAGCACTTAGGGCTCCAAGAATATCACAGACGCGGCCTCTGCTCTCAGCCAGTCCTGCTCCTGGACCCCAGCCAGAGGGGCGCCCCGTTCAGGAACCCATTCTTCAGGGGGCCCCATTCTGGGCCTCTGCCAGCAATGCCCTTCCCACAGGACTGAGGGGGATATCTGCCTACACTTCCCTCAACCTCCTTCTAGACTTTGCTCTGTGTTCCCTGAGACTGCGGCAGGCCCCGCCCTTCATCTTTCCCACCCTATCACTGTCTACAAGACGTTAAGTGTAGTATTTTTTTTAAAGATTATTTATTTCAGAGAGCGTTAAGTGTAGTATTTTTTTAAAAGATTATTTATTTATTTCAAAGAGCGAGAGCGCGTGGGGGGAGGGGCAGAGGGGGAGAGAGAGAGAGACTCCTGAAGCAGACTCCCTGCTGAGCGTGGAGCCCAGCTCGGGGCTCAATCCCAGGACCTGAGATCACGACCTGAGCCGAAATCAAGAGTCGGGCGCTAAACCAACTGAGCCTCCCGGGCGCCCCACGTTAAGTGGATTATTAAGATTAACATTCACTGTGGTTGCCCTCAGCTGTCCTCCATTGCAGAGCTTCTCTCAGCAGCAGCAACTTCTTGGGAGATGTTCATCTTTAAAGGACCATGTTGACTTGCCTCCTCTGGCTGGGGAAATAGGAAAAGCCACAATGCCTGTGTAGGAATCTGTAGCGGTTGGTATCTAAGATAGGAGAAGAGAGGGGCTGAATAGTAGACAGGCTGCCTGAGAAACACACACTACTGGCGGGGACAACAAGAGTTACCTCGCTGCAAAATAGGCAAAATATGGGAAACTGCTCTGCTTTTCTTAAAGGTGTTGGCAAGCCACGTGGCCATTCTGCCTGCAGCCCATCCACTGAGTGTTCCACCACAACTTGAGCTATAATTAACCGAAAAGGCTGAAAATCAGCTTAGTTCAAAAATTCCATGTGAAGTGATTAAGTGGGCTTGATCAAGAATGCATATTTGGGGCGCCTGGGGGGCTCAGTCGGTGAAGTGTCCGACTCTCGATTTCGGCTTCAGGTCATGATCACAGACAGGGCCGTGAGATCGAGCCCTGCGTTGGGCTCCGTGCTGGGCGTGGAGCCCGCTTAAGATTCTCTCTCTCCCTCTCCTCCTCCCCCTCCCCTCAAAACAAAATACACGTTAATTTTGTACAATTATCCCAGAGGAAGCCTGTCTTGATTGTGCTGGAATTCTCTCCAAAGCGGCTTCAAATGTCTTTTGTGTCGATCTCTAGCTTCTGCTGCGATCTGCTAGCTCTTGACAGCAAACGGAGATCCAGCTACTTCTGTTCATGATAGTACATCTGCATCTGCGTTTAAAGACCTTGTCAGTAGGCACTGTAACTAGGCTCCCAGCCCTTAGGCCTTGATAAAGAGTTCTGGCTGAATGGATTGTATTGGCAGCTGAGCACTGCCTAACGTGGACCGAGGGAGCAAACCACACCCAGTACGCTGTCTACGTGCCCACGGCTGGAGTCAGCTGTGACTGCTCAGCATTAATTGGGGTACTCTCGCAAGATAAATGTCTTTAGGTAAACTTAAGCGTTTATGAGATCAACTTGCATCTTGAAATAGTTATCGTTGGTTGACTGCCTACCATGTGCCAGGTTCTGTGTTAAGATCTTTGCATATATTATCATATTTAAATTCTCATAAAAACGTGTAGTAACACCTACTGACACATTAAACCATCACTACCTGACAGGCTGCATTGACAGCTTTGCATACACATCTCAACCCTATTTCTATTATTCTTCTCTGACAAAATTGGAAACGACCATAGAGTGGGAAACATGAACTTGTCACATGGTCAGGGACAGAGATGGCCCTCTAGAGCTTGTGCTTCCAGCCACTTCACGGAAATGCCTTGCTGTAAGACAGCTGGACTGATCGCCATCATTTTATCACCGAGGGAACTGCATGAAACTTGTTCAAGGCCATGTTAGGAAATGGTAAAGAGCATGATGGGTGTATCTCTCTCCAACCCTGGGTCAGATTTGTCTGTTCACCCGTGGCTTTCCTGTTCTAGACAGCTCTGTGTATATATGTTCTTTGATAGTTCGCATGTAAGGTTTAAACGTTTTTTAGAAATTATAGAGCAGGAAAAAACGGGGGGTTTCTGCTACTATAAATGAAGTAATAGAAACTGAATTATGCAACATTCAGCCTTAAGATGGGCCAGCAAGTCATTCCTACCCAAATCAGCTGAGAAACTTCTCCCTAAAGGGAGGCTTAATCCTGGCAGAGCCAAAGAACATTTCTTTGGGATTACATACTTCTCTTTATACTGTTGTGGATTTCCTAAATTTTCTACAATGAAAATGTTACTTTTTTTTAAGTTTTTTTTTTTAAATTTATTCATTCGAGATACAGAGATACAGAGAGAGAGAGAGAATATGAGTAGAGGGAGAAGCAGAGGGAAGGGCAGAAGCAGGCCCCCCGCTGAGCAGGGAGCCCGATGTGGGGCTCGATCCCAGGACCCTGGGATCATGACCTGAGCTGAAGGCAGACGCTTAACCATCTGAGCCACCCAGGTGCCCTGAAAATGTTACTTTTTAAAGTAAATGTTCACAGGTAATGCTGAATACATTCTCATGATAAACATTCAACTACACAAAGCCCTTCCCCTAAACACTTACCTTCCACTCCCCCTCTTCTAGACTCCTTTCTAGAGGTAACCACAATTTAGAAGTTTGTATGAATTCCTTTGCATGACAGACCTGCACAGTCCTATAAGGAGATCACTACCCATACGTGGCTATTGACTACTCGAAATGTCCTAGTTCAAACTGAAGTGTGCTTGTAAGCATAAAATACACATGAGATTGAAAGACCAAATATGAAAAGGGTGTAAACTATCTCATATAATTTTTATACTGACTACATGTTGAAATGACAATATTTGGGATGTATTGGGTTAAATAATTAAAAATAAATAAATAAAATACAGTATTAATTTCATGTTTCTCTTTGCCTTTTTAAATATAGGTACTAGAAAATGTGGCTTACCTTATATTGGTATCAGCCAGCACTGCTCTGGAGTGTAGATCATTTTTAATACATTTACACACTTATTTATATAAAAGATTATTTTTTTGTGCTTTCTAATGTAAATATGCGTTACTTTTATACTTGGACTAAAACTTTTTTTAAAGTATAACCTTTAAATGCATTGATCATTAAATTAACTCCGTTCTTCCTTCCTTTCTCTTCCTCTTCCCCACCCCACCCATCACCTCCAATGCACACACTTCTTGACAACTGACAAAGCCTCAGAGTGAAGAAAGTAATAAGTATTCTTGGCCATACAAATGTTGAAGTGAGCCCACCTAACAATTGGATTACTCCAACCCAGGCACATATTAACAAAAAGTATCTCCTTTTTGGATAAAAGAAAGTGCTAGTCAATGGAAGAAGGCTTTGGAGTTAGTGGGTCCTAGACAAAAGACATAGGAAATAGCTACAGTTGCCAAAAATGACTACCAGTTATTTTTAAAGAACTAGATCCAAATTTGCTATTCTCATCATGTCATCTGTTCCTCTGATTTTTTTTTTTTCTTTTTCAGAAAGCATAGTTCCATTACTTTATGTTGGGTGACTATGTACCACCAACTCCTTTTCCCTTGATCAATATTGCTTATAAAGCACCACCTCAGTTCAGCTACTGAATCTTGATTGTTGTCAGAAATAAATGCTGACATGCGTGACCACATCTGACTCGTTTGAAGGTTATAAGGTACCGAAAATTTTTGTTCTGTCTAATACCTAAAAATGAGTCCAGTTCAGTGGATTCTGCAAAGGAAATGACCCCAACAAGCGCCTGTTCTCCCCGCACTTAAAAACTGCCTGCCTGCATATACATAAACAGTTGACACACAGCGCACTCCTGTCAGTGAGCTGGGACCACGTACACATACTCTTGTGTTAAGCTGGAAGGGTGTTTCCTGTGTTCTAGCAAGGCCTTAACGCAAGCAACATATTAGCAGCTCTTACTTGGCCTCAGTGTGGAACGTCCTTGAGGGCAGAGGAGAGACAAAGAACATTAGGCATGAGCAGGGGTGCTCTGATGACTCACTATTCTCATTCCCATGAGTGCTCCTTGGTGCCTTGTCCCATTTGCGTCCCTCTGGTTACGTGCTGCCTTGATAAAGGACCGCAGTTGAATACCTGTTTTCCTTTGCCCCCTCCTTGCTGCCTTGACAAACTTCCCAAGGACGAAAAGGAGGCCAGGGAGGAGGAGGAGCGCCACAATTTTCTTCTAGTTAGTAACTCTCCCAGTCTAATAAATCAAAATTTCCTTGAACAGATTTCACTGGGGGCTGCTCCATTTCAATAGGACATTCGAAAAGTGTTTCTTCTCTTTTCTTCCTATTCCTCACCACCTTTTTCCTTCATTCAAGGAAATAGAAAACAAAACAGAGACTAGGGCAACGCAAGGCCTTTCAATTTTTACTGAAGTGCCGAATATCACAGCAATTAAGGCAACCTTTTGAAACTTAAAAAAAAAAAAATTCTCCCTTAATTAGGATGGACTTCATCTGAGTGGCTACCATCTGCTGAAGCAGCCCAACCCTGTCCTCCTTGGGTCTTGGCAGCTACAGGTGAGTCGGGCCCCCTTCTTCTTGCCTACACCCCTGCTCAAGAAGCTGCCAGGGAGCTCTCAAGCAGTATCAGCAGGCAGGAAGTGGGGTGGGAGCGAGGGGGTCTCCACCCATTAGCAGCTGCCTAACTAGTAGGCAGGGGAACTATTCTACAGAGAACTTCAGGTCAGCAGATACTCCAAAGCAATTTATACCACATGCTACCCAGTTGTGGAATTAAAATGCTGAGGGAGGAAGGACCTAGCACGCCAATCTCCTTATTTTCTCCCTTACCTGGTGTTTGGCACCCAAAAGAATAAAAGAAGAACAGTTGGACTTGGTGGTTTAAAGGGAATTATTAGGCAACTGGGAGGAAGTGAAGGCAGCTGTCTTCATGGAACATCATGTACCAGTGACTAAATGTCAGGACCCATCATTGTCCAAGTGGTGACGTCTCCACAGGTTTAGTAACTCGCTTCATTCAGATTAAACCAAAAGACAAGCTTGACAGATTATCAGAATCTTTGGGGGAGGGCGGTGGGTGGAGTGGAGAAAGGAGTAAGGCAATTTTAAAAAATGACTTCATATTTTTTTTTAAAGCACAATATTATCACCTCTGTGGTTTTTCTTCAGTTTCTTCTAGCGTAATGTGAAATAGAAGTCTTGCCAAAAGTAGGGGAAACATTTCCAAATAAGTCCTTATAGATTACATTCCAAATCTAAAATAAAAACTTGTAAACATGTGTTTGCCCATCAGACTTCAGAACATTTTTGTTCACACTTCCCTTGTGGAAGAAACTTGACTTTTTCTTATGCTACTTCCTTAAAAATAATTTGCTATGGTTTTAACAAATGACTAAGAGCCGGGTTCATAATTATATATATATATAGCATATACATATTGAAAACAATTCGTTTACATTCCCTCACCAATAGGAAAACATTAAATGATTACCTCTGTAAATTTGTTCCGATTTGCTTGCAAGCCAACTTTTACTACCTCAAAAGGGTTAACCACGATAGCTTCTGTTAGTCCAGATCCTAATCCAGCAATGGCAAACGTCTAGAAAAGTTCAATCAATCAATAATTTAAAACAAGTTACGTATACTGAGTTAAACATCCTACTCATTACACTCTGCAGCTGAATGTTATGTGGAGAATGGAGAAACGTATATAAATGTACCATATACCATTACTAAACAGCTTTCGTTCTTGATTAGATGCTGACAATTCATGAAGAAGAAATTACAGAAGCCACAAACCACATCCTAAAAATTCAAAATAAAATGTCAAAGCCCCATCAACAATGACTTGTTCCTTTAATGAAAAGAAAGGTTGTTTTAGTGATTTAGGGTGGATACTAAAACATCTGCACATGTAACAATTAAAAGAGTCTGACTTATAAAAGGCGAGGCTCGTTTTTAAAACATCTACTTAAATCATTATTGAGCATTTCAAAAAATTCAAGAAGAACCAAAAATAAAATGTTTATAAAAAGCCAAATTTCAGATAACAAAACAGTGCAGCTGAAAACACTCAAATGTATAGCCCTGATGTTAGAGTCACTATTCTAGACAATTGACAAACAAAAAAAAATTTTTTATTCATCCTTTCCCTATTTAAAAAAAACCCTGATAACTGCCCTATTCTTCTAGACGTAGAAAATGAGGAATAAAAGTTGAGATCAGAAATGGCGAGGTTGTTCTGAAGGGCTCAGCCAAAATCTAGAACATCTCTCAAAAGATGATGTCAGGTTCTGATTTGCTCTCAGTTAAGAGCTTCTGCAATAAGGAACTATAACTTTCTCGACTTTTCCTCAAAGTAGAATGTTTAAGGGTTTTCCAGAAAACCTGTATCAAAAATAACCACAACAATTAAGACACACACACACACACACACACATACCAGAGAAACAAAATGAAACAAAGCCTCAAATTTCCAAAACAGATGTTGGAAAAAAATAGTTCTTTAGTGCTAAAGCTGTAATTCAGGAGAAGAGGGAACGCTATATACAGCCAAAAGAAGAAAAAAGCCAATGAAGAATAAAGA
Organism: Mirounga leonina; assembly: GCF_011800145.1. NCBI lineage: Eukaryota > Metazoa > Chordata > Mammalia > Carnivora > Phocidae > Mirounga > Mirounga leonina. The sequence continues at coordinate 59,149,894 of NW_023270825.1, read as the reverse complement.
GCAGGTAACTCTTACTAGGAGTCTCTAATTTCTTCAAAGTAGACTAAAAGAGAAAAGAGAAAGGAATATTCCCTAACCTTGGAAGAAAAGGCAAGGTAGAACAAGGGAGGATCTAGAGGGAAGTCTGGATTCAGGTCCTGGTTCTGCCACTTCTGGGCTGTGTGACCAGGGCTGCCATATGCATTAGTTTGTGCACAGAAAAAGGTGTGTGTGTGTGTGTGTGTAGGCTGAGATCCCGCCTGCACCGCACTTGCCAAGCTGGAGCCCTGGAGAGGCATCCCCCAGGGGAAAGGGCAACTTTGCATAATTCACACAAAGGCACCACATGTGCGAGCTGCAACTCTGTGTCTAAATCACTCAGCCTTTTATAAGCCATAGTTTCCTCATCTGTAAAATGGAACAATGACATCTAATCTCCCTACCTCATATGAGGATCAAAACAACGTGTGAAGGCCTTTTTAAAGTGCTTTACAAAAACCATTGGTCCTGTTGCACATAAAAATGCAGAGGAAGAATGGGATCGTATACGGATTCAAGGAGAGGGAATAATTCATCATGTTTTCCTTTCACGCCCCTTCATTACGATTTTAAACACATTTGCATAGGGTAACAGACCAAATATTCCATTCATTTGTCTCAGACTTCCATCATGGAAGCCAAAACATGTGTGTGTGCACACACACACACACACACACGTCCCAAACTCTTCTGATGGGAAAGCTAAAATCCAGATGTTCAGGTTTTTATTACTTACTGTATGCAATCTTCCAAATAATTCACTTTTTTGTTCTTCTATAAAACTCAGCTACATTTGCTGTCAGAACTAGTGTTCAGCAGTCCCTTGTCAAAAGAATTGATCAGCTATCAGCAGATCACGTTACTTAGATGATTCCAGAGACCAGCGGTAACAGTGGGGTTCCCAGCCTCCTAGGCTTTTCATGTGCGAGAACCAGGGGACATTTAAGGGCTGTTTAAGTGTCTAGCTGTATCAAAAAGAAACTGGAATAAATGAATTCAAGGAAAGAGAACAACTGTCTGCAGTTTGCATGCATTCAGTTAGAGTAGCTGGAGTGGCCAAATGCTTTTCTGTTTTAATTCTCACGAGCCCAAAAGCCTGCAGCCTCTCACATGGTACCAATGCTCGACACAGGAACAGCCAGCTGGCCCTCTGGAGACCATATTTTATTGTCTTTTGCTAGGAAGTTTTTAATCCTCTCTTAACCAAGATGTTTTCAAAGTTGAGAATGACATTAAGACAGCGAGGCATTAAAAAAATAATCTGAGGGCGCCTGGGTGGCTCAGTTGGTTGGGCGACTGCCTTCGGCTCAGGTCATGATCCTGGAGTCCCGGGATCGAGTCCCGCATCGGGTTCCCTGCTCGGCAGGGAGTCTGCTTCTCCCTCTGACCCTCCTCCCTCTCATGCTCTCTGTCTCTCATTCTCTCTCTCTCAAACAAATAAATAAAATCTTAAAAAAAAAAAAATAATAATCTGAGCTAATATTAGGACTCATGCTGCCACTTCTACCATACAAAGCTATTTTGCAGTCACCTTGTTTAGGCAGGAGTCTGGGCGAGAAGTTTCTTAACAGGATCCTTCCTAGAGAAGGGGCATGTACGGTTTAAAAAATAACAGATATTTCTTCTTGGACAGTCTATTGGGCAGAGTAAATATTCTGAAGTAAACCTTTAAAAGTTAAGTAACGGAAGAGCTGAAGCTCAGAACACTGCCTCTCTGGTTGAGTTTTGAGGCCCATTGCAGCAGGTAAACCGGAGGACATTTCTAGGGGCTGGGAGGCCCACTGTCAGTTGGAGGGCCAATGTATCATTTGTTTTGCTTTGTTTTGTTTTTCAGATTTGGAGGGAGAAATCAGTGCACTTTCTCTCTCTCGGGCTCTTGCTGCACACATACTTGTAGAAGCCATCTGGCCACTCTAATTTATCTTATGAAAAGCAGCAGTCACCAAGAAGGAGAGGAGAGGCACTGAGCAATGTTCACATCACCATGCGATTTCCATGTAACAGCTGAGATGTGTCATTGTAGCATCGCTGTTCTCCGCAACCACTAAAGGTCCTTCAGTCTGCATCTGCCTACAGGGTGACCTGAAGTCCTGCATTTCCTACAGCTGGAGCAAAAGCTGGAAAAGTGACCTGTTAGGAAATGTTTTAGGCATACTGACTTTTGCATAAACAGATATGCACAGTACGTAGTATGTAAACACATGCATGCTTTGGCTTTCACAGAATCTTTGACAAATGTACTCTTTATTTTATATTCTTGACCATATCTCATATGGGTCTTTCCACACATATCACTGTTATCATAAATTCATCACTGGGAGCTATAAAATAGCCAAATTGTGAGTTATTAGGAAGATGGCTTTCAACAAGTAGCTGAACATTGAATAACTCGAATTCATATTTTAGTAGTTGGACTTGGGGAATCAAAAGGGTTTTTGTTTCCAGATTTTGGTTTATGAAATAACTCACACACTTAAGTATAATAAATACTCTCACTTACCAAAGCTGGCGACAGTGACACATATCCTAGCAATTTCTTGTACTGCTCAAAGGTGAAAAACTGTGAAACAAAACCAAACCCAGAGATTTATAACAATGTCTTGCAACAAACCCTTTAATTGACTCAAATTTCTTTAGTAAATCATGATATTAACCAGCATTTTAGAAAAATGATAAACCAACGAACACAGTTTTTAATCTGGTCTCAGGTAGTTGCTTAGTGGGCCTTACTTGAACATTCATATTTTCAAATGCAACTATAATAACCTACAGAAGAGCTGATGGAATCCTTTAGAGCAGTAAATGAACCATACAGCTTCCATTTACCATGACCATTTTCAGTTTCCCCAGACATCAATAGACTTTTTTATGGCAGTGATTCAAAATTATAGGCAGAGAGACCCCAAATCTCTGGTCTCCTATGTTTTCTCTGTGAACTGCTTTCCCAGTGAATGCCAGTTTTCTAACCCACTTGTAAAAGACACCCCCTTCTCATCTTTAACTTGAGCATATACTCTTGTGTATCTCCATTGTTTCATGGAGTTTCTAAACCCTCACTGATGATGAAGGTGCCATGGTAAAACAGAGAAGGACCCAATGAGGTCATGTAGTCCGTCCTGACTTAAAGCAAGACTGTCTTCAACCTTTCTCCTTTCACGAAGAAAGAGAGCTGCTTTTTCCTTCCTTTGACATCTGATGAAGATTTTGTAGGTTCCTTTCATGAGGTAACATTTCATATAATTTTCTCTGCAAATAAATTTCTATGGAGGCAAATGTCATCAGACTTCATGTAATGTGCCCCAAATACATTTCTCTCCTCTCTTTCTGTACTCTGTAATTTGGGAAACAATTCTCCTTGATCATGATGTTTTGCTCCTGGGAGCTCTGTTAGTAGAAGCTGCCAATGTCATTGGTAAGGCACAATCTTAGGTCCTGCTAGGGCCTGATTTTTAAGGCCCCAGAAAAGGCATGGGTACTTGATGGTCTCAAATGCCTTCTACTCTCTTACTTTGTAACTCAATAAGAGGGGGGAAGAAAAAAAAAGCAGATTTGGGGATCAAATAATACTCTGTTGTTAGAAAGAGGTAGTTCTATGTAGATATGGCTCTATGAGTCTTTGGGCAGAGATTTTGATTCTTTTAAAGACCCAGGAATAACTTTTGTGCCATGTTTCTTTAACTCAACTACAGATGTAGACTTTTCTAGATCAGGGATTCCTTCATTTACTCATTCAACAAATATTTATTGGATGCCTCCTGCAGCAGTGAATAAAGAGAAACCCCTGCCTCCTTGATCTAACATTCTAGTGGATGGTGTCAACTCCGAAACTCTCCTGGTGTTAAAAAAAAAGCACCAGTGGCCACCGTTTTGGTGAAACCATTAACCATGGAAGGAAAAGTGTTACTGTCTTAGGCTTTACAGATAAGTTTTTTTCTTCATTTTTATGGTCACTATCATCACTATTCTTTGACAATCACCTTGCTAGGGTTTTGATGGGAGCAGTCCTGGGACTGAATCCTGGCTATGCTACTTAGCTGTGAAAGCCTGGGCAAGTCACCTGACCTTTCCAGCCCTCGAGAACACAAAACTTACCTTCTAAAATATTCCTTAAATAACAGAATTTAAGTAAGATTTTCTGACATGCCTGACACAGATAGGACTTTCAGAAAATCTTAGTTTTCATTCTCTTTCTTCACTTTGGGCTAATGGAGGAACCACAGTTACTTGTATCCCTCACGATAGCTTGCTGTGGTCCAGGTAACATGCGAAGGCCTTGGCAGGTGCTACTGGGCCGAATCCATACAAGACCATCAGAAAACAGGTTATAGTACGATCATGGTTCTCATTCTGTAGATCCACATCCTGCAGTTAGTGAGTAGAAGGACTGACTGCAAAGCCTGTGTATGCTCTTAAACATGACATATGCTTGCTCACTGCTGAGCCGTGACTGTTAACAGTTTGGGATTCTCTGCCCCAGAGTTTTCTTGCTGCTGAGGTCTTCTTGCCTTCCCTGACCTTGGAAGCCCGGAGTCCCTCAAGGCAGAAGGTTTCAAACCTTTCGGAGCACAATCTATGTAAAAAGTATTCACGTAACACACACGCGCGCGCGCACGTACGAACGCATGCGCACACGCACGAAGGCAGTGTTCGCGCACGCACGCACGCATGCGCACACGCACGAAGGCAGTGTTCGCGCGCACGCACGCATGCGCACACGCACGAAGGCAGTATTCGCGCACGCACGCACGCGTGCACACACGCACGAAGGCAGTGTACCCTTGTATTTATTTATAACTGAAAGAAAACATTGCTGTAAAACAGTGTTTCCCCCTCCCTGTGTGTAATGCACTATGTTTCTATTCTGTTTCGTAAAAAACATTCTGGTCATGACCCATTACATCTAGTGACCCACTTAATTGATTTTATGACTCATAGGTCATGACCTACATTTGGAAACACTGAATACTGGGTTCAGGGAAGTTCTGGGATGGATGGACCTCACAAAAGGCCTCACCACCTTGTTCTCTTCCAGTGTGAGGATGCGGTTTTGATTTTTGTTCTTCTTTATTTCTGACTTTCTGTAGTTACAAGGGATTAAGGACCAAACTGGGATCTCAGGGGAGAAGTCTGGGGACAGGCACTTGGCCTGTCATTGTAGCAATTCTCACAGGGAATTCCAAGTCTATGTGTCGGGGCAATTCTAGGCTTTTCCTATTCCATCTCTAAAATTGTGAGAAAACCAAGCTACTATTAGCTGACTGGTACTCATCAGCAGTGTTGCTGGAAGATTTTGGCGAATGCCTAGGTGAAATGATTCAGACACTCTTATCCAGCACCTCTGTCCTGTGAACTCTAGCTGCCTTGCCCTCTCCAGCCTGTCAGCTCCGTCTCAACCCAGGGAGTACACTGGGCTCTGCTCACATTTCCCCTGCGTGCCCGGGGTCTGGAAAAACCTCTCAAGGCAGTAAGTTGGGGGCAAACCATAGAGCTCTTCTCATTTGTTCCCTGTCCCTGCCCTTCCTTGTCTGATGTCCAGTGTCCTGAAAACTGTGGTTTCATATATTTTGTTCATTTTTGTTGTTGCCGTTTCAGGCAGGAGAGTAAATCTGGTCTCTGTTACTCTATCTTGGCTGGAAATGGAAGTCTTGGTCTTCCAAAAACTGAATAGTAGATGTGGGAATTTTGGGGACTAGGATAGGAATGTCTCCTGTGATAAATCAATTCACTTCCGTTCTGTTTCTTTCTCTATGTTTCATTTGTGCATCTAACATCGGTTGAGCATCTAGTGTGTGTAGACACAATGACAGGTGTAGGAGGGGTGGTGAATAGCCTTCACAATTCCTACTCTCTCGTGGGTCTGGTTAGCATCAGGCAGTCCTGGAGAGTCTGTCCATGGAAAAATGCTGTTTTTGGACCTGTGAATCTCAAGACCAGACCCAGGAAACTTGAACGTGGTGCCTCCCATGTCTGAAGGGCCAGTTGGTCTCTTTCTGAGGTCTTTATTTCCTTTTGCTAACTGCAATACTAATTCTGTCTTCATCTGTGAAGGGGTAAGTTTCATTTATTTAGCATCGATGAGTCTTATTTTAATGATGAATCCCATTTCAAAGAATACAGTGCAGAAAAACTTCACATTGTCTGTTTCTGATTATAATAATGATTGTGATTGAAGTGTCAGTACCAAGGAATATACACACACACATGTATATTCACATATATTCATGTATATGTATGTATGTGTGGGTATATTTATACATATACTTACATATGGTCTCTGAATATTTTTTCTGAAGTAAACTTTGATGCCATACAATGAAGCACTTTATGATGTATGAAATCGTTACAATCAGATGATTGCTTTCCTCACAAATTCTAAGATAAATATCTATAAAATTTTCTATGAATATTTTCATAAATTGTATTGAAAAACTAGTGCTATCCATCTGGCAAAGATACACTTAACTCCAAGTTATACTTAAAAAGCCAATGCACTTACCATATGTCTCAATAATTTTAAGGTAAAATCAACTTGAAACAAGATGTCTGGGACACATACACCATATCCAGTTGCCCAAAAGTTCATCTGTTAACCATTGCTCTGGCAGCGAGCATTGCTTTTTTCTTCAGTAGAGACTAACTCAGTTTTGTAAAGCTCAACTTTTTTTTTTCCTTACATAAAAGACTGTTCAACACTGATAAACTTTAATCCTCTTCAAATTTAAATGAAATTTTCTCCAATGTATAGTATTAAGGAAAAATATTCCAGGAAAAACTTTAATTATAACTTACTCTATTTATCCATGTAAAACACTGAACAAATGAACATATTATTCCATGGAGACAAAGTGACTTTCCTTTTGAAAAGGAACTCTGCTCTGTTTGTTTACTTGGGCAATCTTTTATCAAGTGAGGCCATTTCATAATTCAATTCAGCCCTCTTGTGTACTTTGGTGAACTTTTTCCAGATTCTCTACTGCGATTCAGATCCTTATAATGAAATTTGTATTGAAGTAATAATATAAAATCACAGAAACTATGGCAACAAAGGGGATGAATTTATAGAGAAAGTATGTTTTACAGCTTTGTTTTCTGAATTCTAGACCTGAATCAAATCCTATTAAATTACTATTTTGACATAATGTAGAAGTATGGTGTCTGTGCATGTCGGTTATTTTATCATAAAATTTAACTTAGTCTACCTCTTAACTTACTGAGCAAAAGTATAGAAATTGTCCCATCTTACTTCTCAGGAATATTGGGAATACAAATTGAGTAATGTATCTGAAAAAAGCTTTATGTCATTAGTTGGAAAGGAGGTCTTTTGGTCTAAGTGTATGTTATCCTTCTTATGGAAAGACAAAGCCCTATTTGGTGAAGTCAGTGGTGTGGGGGAGGGGGCACTGACAGCCAGAGTCACTGTGATCAGGACTTCTGTTCGAGAGAACATAGAAAAGAGTGATCAGATTTAGTTCTTTCTTCCCTGGAGGTCCTGCCAGATCTCTGTGTTCCTATCCAGATACCAAACCAACAAATAGTACATAAACTCCCATAGTTATGTGGTTAAAGAGTGGAAATCAGCATAGCGGAAGTAATAATTTTGTAAAAACCAGAGTAGAGAATTTTAACAGAGGAGACCAGGGTGGAGGGGGTAGGGAAAGAAATGAAGTTAGCATTCCAAGTAAATGTGTTATATGAGAATCATGTACAAAGAAATACAGTGTATTAGTTTGCTCTGTTCATAAAATGGAACGGATTTAGGGAAAAAGGTTTTTCTACCACTCTTCCCTCGTCTCCTCTCCCTCTCTCTTTAATAATTATTGCTACCAAGGAAAATTGATGAATTGCTTTGAGAAAAAGGTCCAGTTATTTTGTGGCTGCTGTGGTTCAATTACATGAATTTCATTCACTACTGTACTTTTTGTATAATCTCATCAGAAGGGAGTGCCTTTACCTGAAAAAAAAATCCATAAATCAATATTTGAGAGAGTGACCTGGCCTAATTATAATAAAAGTTATGCTATAATTTCCACATTAAATTTTTCACTCTCTTATCTTTAATTCACATTAACATCCCATAGTTTGTTGTGGGATGTTTTAGGGGTGAAGTTGTTACTGCAGTCTATTTTCACTTGGTGGAAAGGTATACAATGCTTACCTTCACTGCTCTTTTTGGTGTTTCAGCCAAGATTGGTGGCAGAATCCCCTTGTAAAAACCAAACAATCTATTGGAGAAATAAAAGACTTTATGTAAAGGAATCAGGAAACGGGTAATTCTGCTTTTGTTTATAGATAAAGCAACTAATCTTAAAGTATCCCCAATTATTCAATGTAGCACACCAATCATGAAGTTTTCCTTTGTTTTAATTCTAATGTGCAGAGATTATGAATTCTACAATTATTAACACTATGAAATTCAGAAGAATGGCACCAAGACTGGAATCCCCTGGGTACATTGCTAACCACAACAATGAGTTGTACCTAAAGAATGAACTTGACCTTCCTCACTCTAAGGGATCTTGAATTTATGTTCTCAGTTGTATGGTAGGTAGCTTCAAGCTGTCCACAGTTTCGTTTTTTTTTTTTTTTAAAGGTTTTATTTATTTATTTGACAGAGAGAAACAGTGAGAGAGGGAACACAAGCAGGGGGGATCGGAAGAGGGAGAAGCAGGCTTTCCGCAGAGCAGGGAGCCCTATGTGGGGCTCGATCCCAGGACCCTGGGATCATGACCTGAGCCGAAGGCAGACACTTAACGACTGAGCCACCCAGGTGCCCCGAAGCTGTCCACAGTTTTGCACTTCCTCCCTTGACCAAATGAGGTTCGGGTTATACCTGAGCCCACAGACTGGAACTTTCTGTGCTAACAGGGGCACAAATCCTTACTTTCAGCTCTACTAACACAAAGGAACTAACAAGCTCTATGACTACGGAAACTGAGCTCCCAGCCCTGTCCTGAGTTAGTAATGATCTTTTTAACTTCCTTGATGGAGATAGAAGGTCAGGGACATACGTTGCTGGCAGAAGAAATGTCAAACTTCCTTGCTGATACACAGTCTTACAGGGCCTGGGATGACTGTGAATGCCAATGTTGAGGGACTTGTCACATACTCAAATGTTTTTAGAAACAAAAACAAGGGCGCCTGGGTGGCTCAGTCGTTAAGCGTCTGCCTTTGGCTCAGGTCATGATCCCAGGGTCCTGGGATGGAGTCCCACATCGGGTTCCCTCCTCGGCGGGAAGCCTGCTCTCCCTCCCCCACTCCCGCTGCTTGTGTTCCTGCTCTCGGCTATCTGTCTCTGTCAAATAAATAAATAAAATCTTAAAAAAAAAAAAAAAGGAAAACAAAAACAAAAAACAAAACCGAGAATGAGTGCCATATGCTTATGATAAGGTTCATAAAATGTCACCACTTATTTCATATAAGATTTTAAGATTCAAAATTTTAAATTTGTCCACCCTGTTCCAGATGAACCCATAAGTGACTACAGAAAAAAACCAGGACTCAATGTGTTTGTATCTTAGGATGTCCATTTAACATAGAACTGGGGCTTCTCCGACTGACCTCTCAAGCTTCACTCCAACTTCCTTAAATTGGGTTCTGCTTCTAGAACAAGTTAAGAATTTATATATATTAATCCTCTGTGTCACCCAATCCAACGTGGTGATCTCTTTCTCTTCCCTGATTGACTGGCTTACAAAGCACACTTCAGTTAGGGAAGCAAAGGGTTTGTTTTATAGCTTCTAAATTGTTGGCTCCTTGAGGGCTAAGTGTGCATTAGTGTGCTTACCCCAGAGTCTTCTCTATGTGTGGGTATATAACCAGGACACAAACGTTTGTTAAGCATGTTGATTTCGCAAAGGGTAAGAAAGGAATCAAATGATCCCCTGATACGGGCTTACTCTACCCAGTACTTTTGACTTAATGGATAGTGCTAGCAGACATATGATTTGAAGAATTATGGGAATTCATGCTTCTACCTCCTTTCCATTCCAATTTCAACTACTAATGCCTGAAATTCACTTATAAAATTCAAATACCACCACTCTTTATCATTTACATTTCATTATAAATTAATCATTACATAATTTTCAGCATAAGAGTGACTAAGCATAGGCTCGGTCTTCCCAGAAGATAAATGTGATTATCTGAATAGAAGTTCTACATTTATAATGAAAGATTTATTAGTTCTGTTCTTTCTGTGCTGATTTTTCCATATCTGGAAGATTATGTCTGGTTTTTGGGGAAAAAGTTAAGAAGAACATTTAAATAACTACAGCTTCTAGAACAGAGTGTCCCTGTTAATAATAGAGGTACTTGAAATCCCATACAACAGAGAGCAGTTACAGGAAGAACAGTCACTCAGCCTGGAGAACAGTCATAGGGAGAAACATGATGAACATGACTAATCTCTTGAAAGGTGAGCATGTAGGAAAGAGCTTCGACTTTTCCTTTTGTTTTCAGGTGGTAGAACTAGGACCAACAGATGGAAGGAACAAGAAAAGACACATTATTGGGGTGCCTGGGTGGCTCAGATGATTAAGCGTCTGCCTTCGGCTCAGGTCATGATCCCAGGGTCTTGGGATTGAGCCCTGCATCAGGCTTCCTGCTTGGCGGGAAGCCTGCTTCTCCCTTTCCCACTCCCCCTGCTTGTGTTCCCACTCTCGCTATCTCTCTGTCAAATAAATAAATAAAACCTTAAAAAAAAAAAAAGAGAAGACACATTATTGATCCAGTAGGAGCTTAATATAAGGAAGTACTCCTAATAGAATTATCTACAGATGGAATAGGCTGTCCTGAAAAATGATGAATTCTCCTTCATGGTAAATGGTCAAGCAGTCTGGATGGCCACTTGTCATGGATGCCAGAGATGGGATGTATACAGCAATGGATGAACTTGATGGCCCTCAAGATCGGTCTACTCCAACCCTCAGATTTCATGGTTCTAAGAAAAATAACAGGAGGATATGGGAAAGTGCTTTCCTGAAGAGACAAAATCTGCCTTAACTTCAAACTTCTGCCTAAAGTAGAGTATTGCTTCTCTGGAGAAGGACAGAAATCTTCTGAGTAACACAGAAGGTCTTCATTTTAAAAATGATGGGAGAAAATATTAAAAAGAGGTGTAAGGCAGGAGGGAAGAGAGGCAGCTGGGAGAACCATAAGGATTTAATCTGAAAAGAGCTGGGAGGTCCAGAGCCCTCTGCTTCAAGTTGGCGATGCTTCCTTGATGTGCCCTCCTTCCCGTCTCTCTGCTCGGTTCCTTTCATGTGTAATCATCCCCCCCACCACCCCCAAATCCCTGCCACTGCCTCCAGCCATCCCACCATCCTGAACTTTCTAACAGTGAATGAACAGCTTTAATGGACCATAGGCAGGCTTTGTTTGAAAATGGGAACCTAGATCTACTTCCTTGCACTGTTTTCAAAATATATCCTTGCAATAGTAGACATCTACAGAATAGTCAGGCCACCACCTCTTCTGTTGAGAACTGCCCCACCCAATTTTTTAAAACACTGGAGCCAACACATTAGTAAAATATGATACCGCTTGTAGGCAGTTGGTTGATTGGGCACCTCACCAAATGGACCCAAATGGTATTCTGTCTCTTTGCCCCAATCTGATCCAAGCTAGACCTAGCAGAGTTTTTCTCCAGGATTTGGGAATTAGAACTGAAAAAGTCAAGTCTCGCTCTGTGTGGTTGGAGCTCTAAGACAGAAAGCTAGCATATCAGGGACAGTCTGTCATTTGGAGAAAGTCAATCTGCAGTGATAAAAAAGAAGGAAGCTACCATTCAGGGAAACACAGAAGCAAAATGGAGAAGAGAAGTTCTGATACTGGGTGTATGACCCTGCTGCCAGCAAGTTTTTACACTGAGTTATATCTCAACCTTTCTTGAATATTGGCATTTCCCTTTGCTTTTCATTCTTTGAGATATCCAGTATCACTTAGAATAAATTTCTTTTTTTTTTACACCTAAATAATTCTGAGTTGGGTTTATTACTTAACAACCCAAAGTCCTGAATCCAGAAAGTAAGCCTCACGGCCCCTACAGTCAAAGTGGCTGCCACAGGACCTCCGTGCCACACCCTCTCCCACGAAGAGCCTTTTTGTCAGTGAAGATTGGCCCTTGGGCCAATTAGAAGAGTCACACCTAAAATTAGAGAAAGAGAATGTGGTGGGGGCAAGGTCACGAGCTGACGAGCTACTTTTCTTGATTGATTAGATAATTACTGGAAGCTTTCCTAAGGTAAAGTACAACATACAGATTCTTAAAAACAAAAAGGAATTGTCATGTTTTATGAAGGAGATACTTTTTTTTTTTCTGCTAAAGAACTAATGCTTATACCTACATGCACTGTTCACTCTGCCAAATTTTTCTGCCTTCATGTAGTTTTGGCTTGAAATACAGAGCATGTGGCTGAAGAGGACAGAAACTAGGGAAGTTGAGAGATTTGTGACACCCATATCAACATGCTTTATCCTGCTTACTTCTCAAGAAGCAGACTGACACATCCAGTCTACTTCCTAGATGAATGGAAACTAATTCTAATGTGTATGTAGCATTAATAGCAGTTCTTATCCCTGAAAAGACAGTAAAGCCACCATTCTGGCTTTAAGTTTTGACCAATATCAAGCCAACTGGAGAACTCTTTGGAAGAGGCATGAAAACCAATGCAAGACCTCCCATAACAAGGTGGTATGAACTATATGTCAGTCCTCAGTTTGTTTCTCAAAATTGTTATTTCTAAAAGTTGTGAATTTGGTTTTAATTATCCTATGTAGGAAAATGTTAAGTTGGATGTTTATGGACTTTTGTTGATATTGATAGAAGTAAAATAGTCAAAATTTGTCAAAGGCTTACTATGTGCTAGCCACTCTGTTAAGAATAAATGTATGTATAAAGAACTTCTTAAACTCAACACCCAAAGAACAAATGATCCAATCAAGAAGTGGGCAGAAGACATGAACAGCATTTTTCCAAAGAAGACATCCAAATGGCCAACAGACCCATGAAAAAGTGCTCAACATCGCTCGGCATCAGGGAAATCCAAATCAAAACCTCAGTGAGATATCACCTCACACCAGTCAGAATGGCTAAAATTAACAAGTCAGGAAACGACAGATGTTGGCGGGGATGCGGAGAAAGGGGAACCCTCCTACACTGTTGGTGGGAATGCAAGCTGGTGCAGCCACTCTGGGAAACAGTATGGAGGTTCTTCAAAAAGTTGAAAATAGAGCTACCCTATGGTCCAGCAATTGCACTACTGGGTATTTACCCCAAAGATACAAATGTAGGGATCCGAAGGGGTACGTGCACCCTGATGTTTATAGCAGCAAGGTCCACAATAGCCAAACTACGGAAAGAGCCAAGATGTCCATTGACAGATGAATGCATAAAGAAGACGTGGTGTATATATACAATGGAATATTATGCAGCCATCAAAAGGAATGAGATCTTGCCATTTGCAACGATGTGGATGGAACTGGAGGGTATTATGCTGAGCGAAATAAGTCAATCAGAGAAAGACATGTATCATATGATCTCACTGATATGAGGAATTCTTAATCTCAGGAAACAAACTGAGGGAGGGTTGCTGGAGTGGTGGGGGGTGGGAGGGATAGGGTGTCTGGGTGATAGACATTGGGGAGGGTATGTGCTATGGTGAGCACTGTGAATTATGTAAGACTATTGAATCACAGACCTGTACCTCTGAAACAAATAATATATTATATGTTAAAAAAAAAAAAAGAAGAAGATAGTAGGAGGGGAAGAATGAAGGGGGGGGGAAATCAGAGGGGGAAATGAACCATGAGAGATGATGGACTCTGAAAAACAAACTGAGGGTTCTAGAGGGGAGGGGGGTGGGAGGATGGGTTAGCCTGGTGATGGGTATTAAAGAGGGCACGTTCTGCATGGAGCACTGGGTGTTATGCGCAAACAATGAATCATGGAACACAACATCAAAAATTAATGATGTAATGTATGGTGATTAACAACATAATAATAATAAAAAAATAAAAAATAAAGATAAAAAAAGAATAAATGTATGTAGGCATATGGACATATTTTAATCTCCTTCAACTTTCACAACAATCTTTTGAAGAGGTATGATTATTTTCTTTTTTTTTTTGGAATGATTATTTTCTTCACTTTGCAGGTGAGGCCTACTGTCAATCACTGTCAAACAGGGGACAGTGACTCAAATCAAGTTCCGTTGTCCTCACAGTCCATGTCCTTGACCACTGGGCTATGCTCTATTGCAATTTTTCTTGAAATAAATTTATTTCCAAGGGTGCCTGGGTAGCTCAGTCATTAAACGTCTGCCTTCGGCTCAGGTCATGATCCCGGGGTCCCGGGATCGAGCCCCGCATCGGGCTCCCTGCTCTGCGAGAAGCCTGCTTCTCCCTCTCCCACTCCCCCTGCTTGTGTTCCCTCTCTCACTGTGTCTGTCTCTGTCAAATAAATAAATAAACTCTTTAAAAAAAATTATTTCCATAAACACTTTTGAAAAGTTATTGTATGTTGCAAAAATGTCTTATCACTTCTTATTTTAGGAAAACTCAGAAATGGTGATCAAAAATCAGTTTTCTAGTCCCATTTCCATTCAGTTCTGTTTTAAAGTAATGTGAAACACTACCTGCATAACCGATTAATCTGGGCTGACATGAACAAGATCATTTTTTTGTGAAAGCTTTTGGGTTGTTAAGTATTTTCTAGTTGTATCAGAATGAGAAACAAACAAAAAAAATAGGTCCAAGGATAAATATTTTTCTCCCCAGGATAACTTTTGTTCTTAAGGGGAATACCAGGATAATACTGTCAGTGTGGGAGAAAGACAATACTTCAGTAATATGTTAAAACACTGAAATATTAATACTACATATTAAAGTAAAAACTGTTATCATCCAAAAAAAGTCAGTGGGGAGCACTGTTGGTTGCTCACCCAACAGATATCCCTCTTTGTTCCTTGGGGTGCAGGTATTCACCATGCCCTGTACTCAGGGAAGAAACCCCTTCGCTAGTCCAAGGATGAAACAGCATTCTTCAAGCCAATCATGGTGGTCCCATTGCCTTGCTGGTGAATCCTGTCACATGTATGGACACATGATCCAAACCCAGCCCATGAGACCAGTGGTAGGAAGAGGGGAATGTATGCTGGAAGTCCTGGATTTCTAGCCCAAGGAAAAGAGGCCCATGGAAAGAAAAGTCCTTCTTTTTTGCTAGCTGTTGCACTGTCGGCATGAGGTGCCTCTGTACTGCAGTCAAATGAGGTATCATTGCCCACAAACCAAAGAAGGCCAGCACAAAGATGGAAAGGACCTGGATTGCAATGACATTATTGGGCTGTTGAATTAGTCAATCTTAGCAATCTGCCTCCAGATTTCTGGTTAGGTGAAATTAAAAATACATCTTTACTATCTGAGTTGCTTTCAACTATGTCTTCTGTTAACGTACAGCTGAAAAAATTTGAGAAGAACATGCACAATGTAGTTTTGATCTTCACTAGCAAATAGCCTTTAACACCCCCATTTCTGAAAAAGCCTTAAGTTAGAAATCTTCAATCATAATTATAGTGAAGGGAGTTGTTGAATGTTAAGCAAAGCATTTAGAAGGAGACTGTGAGAACCATTTTGAGAAATGGTTTTAGATTATTTCTTTCAGGAGCCCATCACACATTAAAATCCTGTCCTATTAGGATGATTATCTATGGGAGAACCCCATGCCACACATGGAATAGCTCATAAGCAAATATCAGGATAGGGTTCCAGGTCTCCAAAGCCATTAATGGTGGTTCATATACTAATGAGAGTCGTTGTTCAGAAACATAAGTAGATACAGAGTACTACAATATTGGATCACATTTGTTTTTCATTGTATAATCAAAACAGGCCTTGTATTACTTATGTACATCTATAAAATGAAGATCAAAAATGCATTGCACGTGTTCTTCACTCAAAAACACAGCTCATACATAGCTTATTTGAAACACAGGTTTGTGCCAAAGCTCACAAAATAATTTTACCCCTCATTTCCCCCCACCCCTATTTTTAAAGTGTGAAGCTATTTTAACATATTGAGCGGCTCCAAGGTCATAGCCCAGTGGCTCCAAGGTCATAGCCCAATCAATGAAAAGATGCTGATTGTATGAAAGAAGGAGATGTGGACTCTCCTTTGAGTTCTAGTTTGTGTCCCATCTTGGTGGTTCATTTATGGCAAGTCGAACTTTTGAAGAAGCCTCCTGCTGTCTCTCCTTAGTAGGGTCCAATTTTAGGTTACCTTTGTTTAAGGTCCAAACTTTAGACGCCCAAAGAGACTAGACAGATCCTTAATTAAACATCTTGTACCTGACAACATCTTTAGTCCATTTGGATGGCTGAAAAAAAGTTACTGGCTTTCAGTCAGCTACTGAAATTTGAAGACTTTGTGGTAAATAGAGGGTAGACAGGACAGGGCTTAACATTGTCAAAATTTGACTCAGGTAAAGAAACCAAAAAGGAGTGGAAAAATCACATGTTCTGTCTGCCCCTCCTTTTTTCCTTCTGAATCACCCCCTTGTTGGTTTTGCTGTTTTTTTTTCTAATTTAGTATGTCGAAAGTGTTTGTTTGGAAGTCATTTGTACCGTGCAATTGGACTGCTCCTACAGGGAGGCTGGGAAATTTCCGAAGTTGCTGGGCTAGTAAGCAGGATTTTGGTGTTAGGAAAAACAACGTGGAATCTTTTCTTCTTTGCGGCCCCCAAGGAGAAAGGGAAAGATGTAGCTCTTTCAAAACCAACCTTGGGAGGGAGTTAAACCCTGTTGTCCGTCAGAAAGGTTGTCAGAAAACTCAACTGATAGGTTCCTGAGAAAATGAGTATAAGAAAACTGTGAATGGGCGCCTGGGTGGCTCAGTTGGTTGAGCGGCTGCCTTCGGCTCAGGTCATGATCCTGGAGTCCCGGGATCGAGTCCCGCATCAGGCTCCCTGCTCAGCAGGGAGTCTGCTTCTCCCTCTGACCCTCTTACCTCTCGTGCTATCTCTCATTCTCTCTCACTCAAAGAAAGAAAGAAAGAAAGAAAGAAAGAAAGAAAGAAAGAAAGAAAGAAAGAAAGAAAGAAAGAAAGAAAGAAAGAAA